>NC_135236.1:390056461-390221461 GCF_051348905.1 Ranitomeya variabilis
AAGGTTGCCACACACTGTTGTTGGTATGTTGGCCCATTCCTCCATGCAGATCTCCTCTAGAGCAGTGATGTTTTTGGCTTTTCGCTTGGCAACACGGACTTTCAACTCCCTCCAAAGGTTTTCTATAGGGTTGAGATCTGGAGACTGGCTAGGCCACTCCAGGGCCTTGAAATGCTTCTTATGAAGCCACTCCTTCATTGCCCTGGCGGTGTGCTTTGGATTATTGTCATGTTGAAAGACCCAGCCACGTTTCATCTTCAATGCCCTTGCTGATGGAAGGAGGTTTGCACTCAAAATCTCACGATACATGGCCCCATTCATTCTTTCATGTACCCGGATCAGTCGTCCTGGCCCCTTTGCAGAGAAACAGCCCCAAAGCATGATGTTTCCACCACCATGCTTTACAGTAGGTATGGTGTTTGATGGATGCAACTCAGTATTCTTTTTCCTCCAAACACGACAAGTTGTGTTTCTACCAAACAGTTCCAGTTTGGTTTCATCAGACCATAGGACATTCTCCCAAAACTCCTCTGGATCATCCAAATGCTCTCTAGCAAACTTCAGACGGGCCCGGACATGTACTGGCTTAACCAGTGGGACACGTCTGGCACTGCAGGATCTGAGTCCATGGTGGCGTAGTGTGTTACTTATGGTAGGCCTTGTTACATTGGTCCCAGCTCTCTGCAGTTCATTCACTAGGTCCCCCCGCGTGGTTCTGGGATTTTTGCTCACCGTTCTTGTGATCATTCTGACCCCACGGGGTGGGATTTTGCGTGGAGCCCCAGATCGAGGGAGATTATCAGTGGTCTTGAATGTCTTCCATTTTCTAATTATTGCTCCCACTGTGGATTTCTTCACTCCAAGCTGGTTGGCTATTGCAGATTCAGTCTTCCCAGCCTGGTGCAGGGCTACAATTTTGTTTCTGGTGTCCTTTGACAGCTCTTTGGTCTTCACCATAGTGGAGTTTGGAGTCAGACTGTTTGAGGGTGTGCACAGGTGTCTTTTTATACTGATAACAAGTTTAAACAGGTGCCATTACTACAGGTAATGAGTGGAGGAAAGAGGAGACTCTTAAAGAAGAAATTACAGGTCTGTGAGAGCCAGAAATCTTGATTGTTTGTTTCTGACCAAATACTTATTTTCCACCATAATATGCAAATAAAATGATAAAAAAACAGACAATGTGATTTTCTGGATTTTTTTTTCTCAGTTTGTCTCCCATAGTTGAGGTCTACCTATGATGTAAATTACAGACGCCTCTCATCTTTTTAAGTGGTGGAACTTGCACTATTGCTGACTGACTAAATACTTTTTTGCCCCACTGTACTACCATGAAATCATCTATTAGATAGTGTATAGATACTGCAGATACAAATATTGCCATCTTAGTAGTTGATAGCTGTCTTCCCCACTAGTGCAGAGCGCCTTGTATCCACAATATAGTAGAGCAGAACTGATGTTAGATTTAGGGGATCATTTGTCACAAGGTGTCCCCTAATCCATCGCAGAGAGACTCACCAAGTACACTTACTCTTGTTTTTAATGGATATCATTTACAGTCCCCCAGCTCCATGTGCACTGTCTCACAGGCCCCATTCAACGCATCGCCCCCTGCCATCCATGTGACCAGGCAGGAAGAGGGAAATCCCTCATAACATCAACTCATAAACCCACTGTGTCTCTTCCGGATGCCACGGGAATTTGACAAGGACCCTGCCGCACTGCGCATGCGGCGAGATCGCTAACTTAAAATAGGGCAAAGCAGAGGGTAGCAAATAGAGTGAAAGGTAATGTATACTACATGAAAAAATATGTTAAATCACAGGGGAAACTCTAGCAAAGCGAAAGGCAGCTAATAAAGTGAAAGGTAATGTACACTATGTGAAACAATATAATAAATCACTGTTGGGACCTTAACAAGTACCCACCAATCTGCTGCTAAAGTGATGTGTGCTAAAAAGTGCAGAAGTGCCTAATATAAATGAAAAACATACGTATGTGACATATGAATGTATAACAAAACAATAAAAAATAATATCAGTGTAATTAATATATATGATATATAAGAAAAAATAACTACACAGAAAAAAATGATAAAAAATACATATTGCTACACTTCCAAAGCCAAATTCAAAGTAGATGGCGCACTGTGTTCATCAGCCGGATCACAGGTATGCTCCAGATGATGTATCCCGATAATTCAAAGATTCATAAGCACTCAGGACATCAGACAATGATGGAAATAAATTGGTAAGATGAAGGTACTACATAAATACAAAAACACAGAATTAAAATCTAAAAACAGGGAGAAGGCGAACCATGACCATATACATTACAACAAAGGTGCAAAGCCAAGTTGCTTGGTAAGACCATTCGGGGACATAGTCCCCAATGTTGCTATCCAGCAACATTCTAATTGGGCTAGAGTCCGTCTCATGACTCCACCCCTTATTTCGCATCTTAGATGGTCAATACCGAACACCTTCAAGTCTACGGATTCTACTTTTTCTCCTGAGCACCAACTGATAACTGTGAGCACCCCATAATCCATTGACAAGTCTTTCGGGTTAGATCTGTGATGCAGCCTAAAATGTCGAGGGATGGTCTTTAGAGAGGCAATGTATTCCACCACACTGGCCGCTGTAATATCTCTTATGTGTTCACGGATCCTTACCCTTAATTCACAGGAAGTTAATCCAATGTAGAATAAGTCACATGTGCAACTGGCCATATACACCACAAATGTGGTACTGCAAGATATGTAGTCTGTAATTTTAAATTCTCTATGACCATCAGCAGAGGTGAAAGACATTGCCCTTACATGATTACGGCAAGCCAAACAATCACTGCATGGGTAAAAACCCCACCTGTGTTTTTCAGCTCCAAATATAGCAGGGGTCCTGGTTATGTAGTGGCTCCTTACCAGCATACCTCTCAGATTTTTGCCCCTTCTGGCAGTCATGAGTGGTTCATCAGAGAGATATTTAGCTAGTGTGGGTTCGGTTTTTAAAATGGGCCAATGTCTACTCAGAATTTTCCTCATCGCCCCCCATTGGTGATTAAATGTAGAAATATAACGGATTTTTCCATCCTCAATTTTCTTAGATTTTTGTTGTGAGAGCAGGTCACATCTTCTTTGGTTCCTGGCACGGGCATTGCCACGTTTGATACTTCTGTTGTTATATCCACGTGCCTGAAACCTCTCCCCAAGGTCCACCGATTGCCTCTCAAATGCCTCCTCCATGGAGTAAATTCTCTTCATCCATAAAAATTGTCCAATCGGAATGGCACCAATTGTAGAACTGGTATGGAGGAATGCATTTACAGAGGTTTCTTTCCTAAAAACATCAGTATGTATTGAACCATCACGGCCATGACTCTGGAGGTAGTATATATCATGGAAAGTAAAAAAAATTATGTGTACGGATGAATCGCAAGAACCTCAACACCAGGCCCCCAACCTCCAAATCGATATTGCTGGATTCCAGAAAGAATGCTGCAGCCTCCAGTCCATCGTCATTGTGGATAGAGGTATAGAGTGTCTCCACATCTGCGTTGACGAGGAACATATCAGGTTCCAAAATCATACTGTCAAGACACCTCAGAACATCCGTAGTGTCCCTGACATAGGAAAGCAATGTCTCAACCTGCAATCTAAGGTAATGATCAACAAATTTGCATATCGGATCACACATCCCTTCTATGCCAGAGACAAAAGGAAACCAGGAGGATTCACGGCGTTCTTGTGGACCTTGGGGAGTAAGTAGAAGGTGGGGACAACAGGACATTTTACCACCAGACCATCAAAAATCTTTTTACTGATGGTCCCTTTCTCAAGTGATTCTTCAAGTATCTCAACTAAGTTCACACAAAAAACGGGATAAAAAATTCTGAGAAAGTAAAACATATGTCTCTTTATTGCGCAGCTGTTTAAACGCCTCAATCTCTTATTTATCCGTAGGCCAAATAACCACATTCCCTCCCTTATCAGCAGGTTTTATAACAACATCCTGCTTTGCTTTAATTTCATGCAATGCTTTTCTCTGGCACCAGGTCAGATTGTCTTTTTTTCTTTTTATTACTTAAATCTGTGGAGACCAATTTTATAAAAATTTCAACCTGGGGACAGATAGAAAAGGGAGGGACCGTGGTTTCTTTAGCAGAGACAGGAGGAGGAGGAATACCTGTAGATAGACCAGTAGATTCACTCTACAACTCTTCCAAGATGGATATGGCCTCTTGTTCAGTAATGCACAAACCCTCCATTGAAGATCGAGAGTGAAGCTTTTTCAAAATGAGTTTTTGCGAAAAAAGATTCAAGTCTTTCAATGCTGTGAAATAATCATAGTCATTGCAAGGAGAAAAAGAAAGACCGAGACCCAGGACTTCACATTGGGCATCAGTCAAAGGATGGTGAGAAATTAATTACTTCTAGGGTATTGTTCTTGGGTCTCTTGTCTTTCTGTGGTGAAAAAGGAGTTTTCCTTTTATTGCCATATCTAGAAACTTTTTGCCGGCGATCCTTGTATGTATCACCGCTATCACATCCCACTTTTCCTTTTTCAGTTGTAATTGTCCTCTCATCAATGGACGATACAGATGTGAAGGACACAGTACGTGCCCTTGATAAGGATCTTCTATTGATCTGATTTGTCCTCCATCTGTACGTCCTATTATTCTGGGCATCTGACACATCACATTGGTATTTTTTTGTCTTAATAGTAACAATATCCTTTTCCCACTTCTGAATATCCAAATCAAGATCATTTTAAAAAGTAATACTAGTCTCAGAAGTAAGAAGTTTGTTAATCTCCTCCAGAATGCCATCAAGATCTTTATCAATTTCACTCATAGTCATTTCATTATTTTTGATCAGTAGTCCCATAAGTTAGAGGATTGGAGTGTGCTGGCAGGGCAATAGGTACAATATCCTACTCACTGCATATGTACGAGAGTGCCATTGCGAGTCAAAGTATTAATATGTGATTGCTAAAATTATTACAGTATATTGAGTGCTTATTTGTAAAAAATATATATATTATATTCCATTGATATAAGTTGGACAATATATGTATATTGCTGCTGTTTGTGTATTTTAAGGCATTTGATTATATTCATGTATATGCATATATGGGTGCCCATATATATATTCAAATGCCTTAAAATACATAAACAGCATTAATATACATATATTGTCCCACATATCAATGAAACCATAGTGCATGTAAACTAATACAAGTCAACATAATGACAAAAAGGACCAATAGGCATACATGAGGATTTGATATTACTACTCAATGATGGGTCCATCTAAGCCCATAGAGATTTCTTTCAAGGCGTACAACCCAATATTGTGATTTAGTCCTTCTGGGGCTTGCTTAGTCCTTCCTGTGCTTGTTTCAGAAAGTATCCCCTTTCCAATTTTTTTGGACCGTTTGAATACCCCAAACTGTATGCTTTGTGGTGATACACTACCTGAGTGTGTTGGGGAACACTCGCTTGGCAGCAGGATAAACACTTCAGGCACGATATCTCATACATATCAGTCTTATTTGGTTTATTACACATCATAAACCACATGACGTACAGTCCATTGCGTTACATTTCATGAACTTATCACGACCCCCAGACTGTTCATGCAGCAGATAGGCTTCTCTGCTGTATATTATAATCCCCTTGTCTGGGGTTACCTCTCAGGAGTTCCACTTCTCATGCTGACTTCACGTCAGTCCCAGGTCCTCAACACAGACCATCCAGGTCTACGGTCTCCATGTGCTTCCAGGATGACTCCACTCCCAGGAGTCTCCAACACTGACCGTCCAGGTCTACGATCTCCAGGTGCTTCCAGGATGACTCCACTCCCAGGAGTCTCCAACACTGACCGTCCAGGACCTTGCACAGGAACAAACGGCTCCCTACACAGGAACCTCACAGGAACATGTGACCCATACCTTGGTCACATTATCTACCTGTAACCACTCCCATGGGTGTGTGGCTAGTTTGACCCACCCATCTCTCACAACTAGCCCCGCCAGTCTCCCATCAGAACTATACAATTACTTGTGGGACTACAGGTCCCAGAACACAACATATCTTTAGACTGACAGTGCAGAGTGTCCTCCTCTGTGACACACATACCGGCCATTTATAATCCTGCCGGACTTTCTCTCACCAACACAGTTATACATCCAAGCGCATCCTGCAGTGCACACACAGCGCCCCCTGGCTGTAAGATTGGTCACTGCACCACAGCTTGTACAGGACTGGATGTGGGTTTCAGTAAAGTGTCATGACAATGACAAGTGTTCCTTTAGACTTGCTCATAGTGGTCTTTTTGTGCGTCTTATATATGTTTTATTACATGGACATTGAATCCTGTAAATCACTCCTGTCGTGTGACAGATAATGACCTCTGTATTGAAAAATAGGTTTGTCCCACTAGAATTAATAAAAGTTGCTTAGAAAATTTTCTGAATCTTGATCCAGACACAGCAGGAACACTTCCCGAATGGGATAGACCTTTTTTTAAGTGTTACAACTTTTTTTGAGGATAAGAAATTCCCTAAAAATGTCCTGGGCTGAGGCTTTAGAATTGCTCCTGACTTGATTGGAGGATCTATAAGGTTTCCTCTGGTCTGGGCTTTCCTATACACTAACCTTATGTCCTCGGGTAATAGCCCCCAATGATCTTGTCCTGTCTGAGAATTGGTCAATACTTCTTAATGATATTTCTGAATGCATTGTGATTAGTATGGTATTGGGTAATTAATGGACAATTGGTTGATTTAGTGAGCAATGCTTGACGATTTGTTCATTGCTTTTTCTTTGTATACCAGAGCACTTCTTGGAATAGGCTGGACTTTCCTTCTGGATTTTTTTCAGAAGTGTTTCACTATACCCTTTACTCATAAACTGATGCTTGACAGTGGCATTTATCCCTTTGAGAAAGCAACACACAAAATGCACATCAGCACAGAGCTGGTGGGCTTCTCTAATTCCTCCCTGACTATAGGCCCCGTCTCACTAAGCGATTTACCAACGATCACGACCAGCGATATGACCTGGCCGTGATCGTTGGTAAGTCGCTGTGTGGTCGCTGGGGAGCTGTCACACAGACCGCTCTCTCCAGCGACCAACGATCAGGGGAACGACTTCGGCATCGTTGAAACTGTCTTCAACGATGCCGAAGTCCCCCTGCAGCACCCGGGTAACCAGGGTAAACATCGGGTTACTAAGCGCAGGGCCGCGCTTAGTAACCCGATGTTTACCCTGGTTACCAAAAAAAACAAACACTACATACTCGCCTTTCGGTGTCCAGGTCCCTTGCCGTCTGCTTCCTGCTCTGACTGAGCCGCCGTACTGTGAGAGCAGAGCGCAGCGGTGACGTCACTGCTGTGCTCTCACTTCTCACTGTACGGCGGCTCAGTCAGAGCAGGAAGCAGACGGCAAGGGACCTGGACACCGAAAGGCGAGTATGTACTGTTTGTTTTTTTTTACATTTACGCTGGTAACCAGGGTAAACATCGGGTTACTAAGCGCGGCCCTGCGCTTAGTAACCCGATGTTTACCCTGGTTACCAGTGAAGACATCGCTGGATCGGTGTCACACACACCGATTCAGCGATGTCAGCGGGGCCTCAACGACCAAAAAAAGGTCCAGGCCATTCCGACACGACCAGCGATCTCGCAGCAGGGGCCTGATCGCTGGTACGTGTCACACATAGCGAGATCGCTATGGAGGTCGCTGTTGCGTCACAAAACTTGTGACTCAGCAGCGATCTCGCTAGCGATCTCGCTATGTGAGACGGGGCCTTATGGGTAAGCAACGGTTTATTTAATCTCCCTTTGTCTAACTCTGTTTTTATGGCCACCTGGCCCGCTTCACAGTCTATTTACTCACTGAGACTGGGTGCTTCTGTGTTGTACACTGTATGCTGCTTTATGTATAGGATTTTAGTGTAGCTTCCCCATATTCTTTCCTCCTTAGTGGACTAATTTTGTATTCAATTGTAATAATTTTTAAACATTAATTAACTCAATAAATGATTTTTTTAAATTCTAATGGTGGTTCATAGTTACTCTATTGTCCTTTCTGCTTTAGTTATGTTTTGGAGTACTCCACTGCTTGAAATTTTAACCAATGATGTATTAAAGGGTGACGCTAAACGCTAGTCCAATTCCTTAATTATGATTCAGTATACACATTTTGTCTTATTGAGATATATATATATATATATATATATATATATATATATATATATATATATATATATATATATATATATTTATATTTATGTGCATTTTTTAGGCAGTCAATATACTGTTGCCATTTTAACAATCACATGTTGATACTTGGACCCATCCTATTGCAATGGCATTCCCATAGACGTTCCCTGAGTAGGATATTGATGCCTAGTTCCCAGCCAACACACTGCAATCCTTTAACTAAAGCACAAAATCCTCAGGGATTTATTTGCCATTTTTTATGTTTTTATGATATTTTACAGTGTTTGTTCACACTGAGTATTTAATTCTTCTCTTCAGTCCCAACCCCCACCCCTTTCATTTTTACTGTGTTTTTTTTTACTGTGTTGTTTTTTCCATTCATAATTGAATGGGAACAGCAACAACAACAACAACAAATAAAAGAACACATAACTAATAATGATAAGCGAGTATACTCGCTCGGGCGGTCTCCACATATTTTGGCGTGCTCAGAGATTTAGTTTTCCTCGCTGCAGCTGCATGATTTGCAGCTGCTAGACAGCCTGAATAAATGTGGGGGTTACCTATTTGTTAGGGAATTCCCACAGGTATTCAGCCGATCTAGCAGCCGCAAATCATGCAGCTGCGGCAACAAAAACTACATCTCCGAGCACGCCAAATTACTAGGACACCACCCGAGCATGCTCGGGGAAACCCGAGTAACGAGTATACTTGCTCATCATTAATAATTAATAAACAATTAGGGAATAAGCCGAATTAATTGAAAATAAATATTCTTTCATCAGAACAGATACCAATACATTGATAGTTTTATTCAGAGTGAAATTCCTGATTATATTTTAATAAATTAAATAAACAATAGATTTTATACCTTTATTTTTGCTTTGCACTCTTTCACTTTATGTATTTCCAGAACTTATTTTTTCTGCACCATTTCTATGGGTTTTTACTAATTTTGCCTTCCCTCTGCATACTTCCACCTGGTACCATTTGGCTATCCTAATTAGCGAGGATATTTATATCATATGTACCTTGGTGGGCCTAACCCTGAAGAAGGACTGCGCTTCCTTCTAAACACTCCAGTTTGTGAACGCACCAAAGTCCCTTAGCTTCACTCATAGTGATGTCACATTGTCCACGCTCGCCCGCTCGTGCCGCTACTTTGCGACAGTGCTTCCAGTCAGAGTTCTCCGCTGCTTACCATGATTCCGGACAGACACAGGAGAGAGGCAGATTCTTATTTTATCTGGATATGTGTACCAACAGTGCTGCATATACCCAGTGCAGTTGAACTAAGCAAGTCTCTCTGTGGTGAACCAGGGGACACCTTGTGGCTATTGATCCCCTAAAGATAACATCAGTTCCACTGTACTATATTACGAACGCAAGGCACTTTGCAATAGTGGGGAAGGCACTTATCTACTATTAATTCTGTAGAATTTGTATCTATAGTATCTGTACACTATATAATACATTTTAGCGTGGCAGTATACAGCTCTGGCAAAAATTAAGAGACCACTGCAAAATGTTCAGTTGGTCTGATTTTTCTCTTTATAGGTATTTTTTTTTATTAAATTGTAAATTGTTCTTTTATTCTATAAACTTCTGACAACATGACATAATCATTTATAAAAAAACAATACTAATGTTTTAACTCAGAAAGAGTTCAGAAATCAATATTTTGTGGAATAACCATGATTTTTAATCACAGCTTTCATGCGTCTTGGCATGCTTTCCACCAGTCTTTCACACTGCTTCTGGCGCAAAAATGTAAGCAGTTCTTCTTTGTTTGATGGCTTGTGACTATCCACCATCCTCTTGATTACATTCCAGAGGTTTTCAATGGGGTTCAGGTCTGGAAATTGGGCTCCCCATGACAGGGTTTTGATGTGGTGGATCAGACCACCTTCTTCCATTGCTTCATTGTGTAGTTCTGATGCCAAGGTGCATATTGTAGATGTTTGGGTATTGAATAGCTCACAATAGTCACTCTGTTCATATATCCCTATATGCACCAAGCTGGGATGCTCGGTTTTCTCACACATTTCTCTTAGCCAGCATTAAAGGACTTAAAATATCACAAAATCATAATTTCTTACTCATTACTGCTACTACTGATCCAGCACTACATCTCCACTGCTCGCCTCAGTCTTTTTTGACACAGCTGACACTGTGTCTTCAAGTCTACAGAATGTGAATGCTGCAGCAAATTAGTAGGCTCAGAGGTTCTGTGCTGTCCTCCATGGCAGGACTGGCTTCAGTGGTCACATACTGTAGATGGAATGTTACCGCTGCCCTATCAGACAAGCAAAGAGGTAAAGTTGGAGCAGTAGTGAGTACTGTATGTAATAATTATTTTGTTTTACCTTTTTCAAGCTAGTCAAGCCTATAGTCTATTTAACCATGAAACCAGAAAACACCTTTAACGTTGGTTAAGTTAGAAATATGTGACTAAGAACACACAGTTCAGCACAGCATAGGACTATGTAGCCACAGAGTAGCTACTCAGAATCTTGTCCATTGCCAAAAGGAGGTTGCTGGAGCATTAGTAGATAAGTTATGATGATTTTGCTGTTTTCAAACTGTTTTGAACCTTTAGTTGATTTAACCCATTTAAGTTTTATCAATTTTTCTATAGGATTGGATTAAATGGGGTCGTCTTACACTATAGCCACATCACTAATTCTTGGGCACATGTGACCGTTCACTGGATTACTGGTTGCCCTTTATTATACCACTTTGGTATGTGGGCAAGCACTAAGGGCCTTTAGGGGCAATCTTTATAGGGCTCACTCTTGGTACTCACTTTGTCAAAAGTTTTATTGAGACAATGCAGGGAGAGATAAAAGGCGCAATAGGTAGAGAAATGATCTGGCCTCCACTTTAATATCTGAACCTGATGGAAACTCCCCTCTATATTTAAGTCCTACTCTTATACATCCACATGCACCTGAAGAGCGGTGAAGTGTGGGGTAAGATCAAACAAATTCTAACACCTGCACTGGATTTTCATAGATGCACCTATTACTGCCAGTATTCAAGGGATGTGGTTGACTATTTCTTGTCTTAATTGATCAGCTTGATCTTTGTTAAAGTTGATCAGATGCTTACACCTGCCCTTCATGCTTCCAATGCAACAATGTAATGAATGACTGTTCACTTGCTGCATAATATTTTCCACCCTTTGACAGTTGCCATTGTCATGAGATAATCAATGATAATTAACTCCACTTGTCAGTAATTTAAATGTTATGTCTGTTCAGACTGTATAAGCACAAAAGTAAATTCTACTTCTTTAAACCTATGCAAAAATTGCAAGGAACAAAGTTCACCTAGTGGAAGGACCGTTCAAGAGGGAAAAATAGAATACAGCTGTACAAATGGGGCTTGTCACATGGGCATTTTTTTACACTTGTTAGTCCCTGTGCACATGGTCTCTGGCCCTTTCATTTCTTGTAAATGTTGGAAAGATTTGAATTTATACCTCCTATGGTAGCCTGAAAGGTATGCCATTCTAAAGGCATACATTGCCGGCATGGGCCCATTGTAAAACAAGCATGTATTTGGTGCACGGTATACATTTTTTTTGCAATGGCTCTCTGTTTACATCATTACTGGCATAACACCAAATAAATCGCTCAGATGCAATGTGCACTGAGCTAAGGCTTCACATATTTATCATATAACATTAGAAAATAACATCAAAGTGGACTAAACTCTGTACTTTTCAGTGTTTAAATGGAGTAAGAATAAGTAACCCACAACCTGGTCCACCTTGTCTTTCTGATCTAATACCAGATATACTATGGATGCAGCAGTAAGAAGAGGCTGCTCATACTTCTGCCCATCCTGTCTACCTAATCTAAGAATGGAGGTAACAATAATGCTGCACTAGAAGGCAGCTCACATTGATTTTTACCATGTCTATCTGATCTAATACTAGAGATACCAGGAGTGCTGAGGTAAGAAGAGGCTGCTCACACTGATTTACACCATGTCTACCTGAACTAATACTGGAGCTATTTGCTGAGGTAAGAAGAGGCTGATCATACTGATGCCCACCTTGTCTGTCTAATATAACACTGGAATTACCAGGGTTGCATAGGTAAGAACAGTCTACCCACACTGCTGTCCACCCAATTTCAGAGCTACATAATTTTATGTTGGGATTGAATCACAATGACTCCAACATCTATCTCACATACACGTACCACCAGAGAGAAATCCCGTTCCTGGATGTTTTACTTAAAGTTCAGGAGGATGGTTGAATACATACAAATTTATATTGCAGAGACCTTGGTGAATGCCCTATTACATGCATCATCTTCACATCCGTGTTCCACGATCAGAGCCATCCCCACTGAACAATTCCTCCATGCTAGGAGGATATGTACCACTGATACATTATTTGAACAGCAGGATGTGGATCTTGGGGAAAGATTTAGACAAAGAGGCTAAAGTAGAAGGTCCATAAAAGGCGGGTACATGAGAGCCAAAAATGCTTCTAGAGATGGGTTACTGGGGAGTAGGTGAAGAGAATCAACTGCTAAAAAAGATGTTGAGTTGAGATACATCTCAACTAAGAATCATAGATGGGATATCATTCGTCAAATTTTGAATTGCCATTGGCCCGTGCTGAAGACAGACCCTGTGCTGCAGAGATGCCTTCCACAACGTCTCCTTATGACGGAGAGAAGAAATAATAATTTAAAAGACATTTTGATTAAAAGCCATTATGTTGCAAAAACTCCTGATTATTTTACAGCTGGGAAACCTAAGATAGGTTTCTAGTGATGACGCTCGGGTGGTCTCCAAGTATTTGTTAGTATTCGGAGATTAAGTTTTCATCACAGCAGCTGAATGATTTACAGCTATTAGCCAGCTTGATTACATGTGGGGAATCCCTAGAAGCCGGTCTACCCCCACATGTACTTAGCCTGGCTAATAGCTGTAAGTCATTCAGCTGAGGCAATGAAAACTTAATCTCCGAACACTAACAAATACTCGGAGGTCACCTGAACATGCTCAGGAATGCTCAGGAAAAACCCGAGCAACAAGTATGTTCGCTGATCACTAGTTTCTACCCATGTGGAGACTGTTTAGCCTGTAAAAACTTTAAGCAGGCCATGTCCTTCGAGGTCTACTATGCGGTGTGTCCCTGTGGTTTGATCTATATTGGCCTAACTTCATGTGAATTGCGCATCTGCTTACGTGAACACGTGAGGGATATTATGGCCACCCGGGACATGGAGGATGTGAGTTCCCTTAAGCAGATTCAAAAGCACTTTAGGCTTAAACACAACTGTAATCCAGATAATTTACTGGCTTTGGGAATTGACAGAATTCACGCCGGCATGAGGGGAGGTGACACAAAGCATATACTAGCTGCTGAGAGAATGCCGTTGGATTGCAGTACTTGAGACCGTGACCCCAGCAGGTTTAAATGAGCAAATGAGCTTTAGCTCATTTTTATAGACAAATTTGTCTCCAGACTTATTTTCCTTGTTTTAATGTTTATGTGTGTCTGTTTTTGTATTAATTATATTTTATTGTGTATTTTCTTTAGTCTCAAAAAGGGACACGTACTTCAACTCGAAGGGGTGAATAGAGAAAGACCTTTTTGGGCCAGCCCTGAAGTGAATATTTTCGTCATATGTCCATTTGTTTTTGTTTTTTATTATGAAGTTACTTTTATGGGTGTGAAGTCATTCCATTGTTATATGTCTCTTGTCACTTATGTTTTGACACAAACTTACTGTCACTGATATGCTTATTGATGTTTATTGGATATATGTATCTATTTATATTGTTATGTATGTTATAATTATAAATCACGGATTTAATTATTCTGATTTTTAATATTTCATGGTGCGAGCAGCTGAAAAAATATATATAATGTTAGATTTTTTGCATAACATTAATGTGCACATACTGCTCTCGGTATATGACACACTGCACAAAACTAGTATGGGTTGGTGACACATGTTTTACTCACTCTGTATCACCCTTTGGGGTCCTTGTGCACATGTCTCCAGTTTACTGTGTTCTGGAGCATTACTGATGGTGCTGTGGGATTATGTGTGTGGGTCAGTGACGCCACACCGGCGTCTCTGGCACGCAGCATCATCGTACCTTGCCGGAAGCGATGCAACCTCCGGCGCGTATTTCCGGACACATGCACCGAGATGATGGACACCTGTGGACAACGATATTTATATCCAGGCTTGGCACATTGAGCATTACCGCATTCTGAAGAAGCGTAAGCAAAACGCGCGTCAACGGCGGCGTGGCACGGGTCCTATTCTATCCATTATGGGTAAACGCTTGTAGACAGCTATGGTTTTTTTTGAGGATTGAAGACTCCTTATGCGCACTTTAGCAGTGATATTAGGTTATAGGATATTTTTCCCCCACTTACTCTAACATATTTTGAAATCATGATACTATATAGTTACAGATCATCTAATTGTTGTGAACACTGCTGCCACATGTCTACCTGATTCTAAACCTTGATGTAATTTATTAGTAATACTGATTGATGTAGTTTTGAGTCATATTTAATAAATTTATATTTTTTACTGAATTACATGGTTTGGACATTGAACTTCATTTTTTTTTTTTTTATTATTGTCCACCCAATATTTCTGAATGCTGCGTGACTGCTGTAAGCTGGAGATAGTTTGACAGTGCGAGATATAGGTTATTTCTAGCTAACAGAAGCAGAGCTTCGTACTGCACATGGGTTTAGGAGTGATAAACTGGCAAGACAAAAAGTGCAATAGGGTCTTATCCAAGTAATAAGATAAAATGTATGGACAAATGTGCTCACCCAGTAAGGTAGTATGACCAAAACTGTTTAACACGTTAGGTCACTTACTGGGCAGAATCATCCAGGTCTCATCTGCCCACAGCACCTTCTCCCAATCACTCACAGAATCATCCAGATGTTCATTGGTAAACTTCAAACGGGTCTGCACATGTGCCTTCTTGAGCAGTGGGACTTGCGGGCACTGCAGGATTTTAAACCTTTGCAACGTAATGTGTTACCAATGGTTTTCTTGGTGACTGTATTCCCAGCTGCCTTGAGATCATTAACAAGTTCCCCCGTTCAATTTTAGGCTGATCTCTTACCTTCCTCATGATCAAAGATATCCCACAAGGTAAGATTTTGCATGGTGCCCCAGATCAATGTCGATTGACAGTCATTTTGTATTTCTTCCATTTTCTTACTATTGCACCAACAGTTGTCTCCTTCTCACCCATCGTCTTACTTATGGTTTTGTAGCCCAATCTAGCTTTGTGCCGGTCTATGATCTTGTCCCTGACATCCTTATAAAGCTCTTTGGCTCTTTGGTCTTGCCCATGTTAGAGTCTGACTGATTAATTGAGTCTGTGGACAGGAGTCTTTTATAAAGATGACTATGTAAGACAGCTGTCTTTAATGCAGGTAACGAGTTGATTAGGAGGATCTAACTGGTCTGTAGGAGCCAGAACTCTTAATGGTTGGTAGGGGATCAAATACTTATTTCTCATTGCAAAATGCAAATAAATTTATAAAATTTATACAATGTGATTTTCCGGATTTTATTTTTGATAATATATCTATGTTAAAATTAACTTACCCTTAAAATTATAGACTGTTCATGTCTTTGTCAGTGGGCAAACTTACAAAATCAGCAAGGGATCAAATAATTATTTCCCTCACTGTATATACATATAAATGATATATACACAAATATGGTGAAATATATGTATAAAATCATACGCATAGCATTTTTTTCAATGGCATTTAATTATACATTTGGTTACAAAATATACCAGTATGTTTTTTATTCTAGCTGTATGTGTTTAAGATTTCTGTGTGACATCCAAATTAAAGAGATCTTAACTGTATCTATGCAGATAATAAATATTTATATATTCTGCAGTGTTAACAATCGGGGTTTCGTGTCTAACAAAACTGTGGCAGGATAAGCTACTGAATAATACAAAAAAAATCAGCATCTTTATCTAGAGCAAAGTGTCAAAACACTGACTTGGATGTACATGTCTATTACATACATATACATAAAATACATTTGTGAATACAAAAATGTATCTTGCAATCCTCCCCTTGGAGTACAGGCATATCCACCCATGAAGTCAACTAGCAGAATAAATATTGTTAGCATGACAGCTCATGAAATAGAGCTTGAAAAAAAACAAAAAATTGGAATTGTTTAAAGATGGCAGCCACTATCATATGAACACATAGCCACTAAAAATTTAAGCACAAAGTGGCAGTAAGTAATAGTTAACATGAAAATTATTTAATACTACACAAATAATAATATAATTTAAAATTAGGAATAATATTATCAACTGTTACTCATGCATGGCTTAAATACAAACTTTGAATAAAATGTATTATTTACTATTACTAAAAGCTGGAGCTACTGAAATGGCAATTCCATTATGAAACAGTAAAGTAATTGCTATTTTTAACAACTTTAATATTCCACTGTCTGATGGGACTTCAGGCCTCTCAGCAGGTACAAATTAGTGATTCAGAAGCAATTGTTTAACTCCTGTACAGCACTAACTTAGTAAAAGCATTATAATTCCACAAGGTATGTCATAAAAGTATTCTATGTATGGGTCTGCCATGCCATAAAGGTCCCACCTTGCCTGCTAAGCATGCATATCCATCTTTTAGTTCACAGTGGCAGGAGATGGGGCCAATTTTCTTGAAACAAAATGTAGGTCCCATACCTATCAGACATTTTTACAATATTCTATGGACATGCTATTTCGGAGGTAAGAGTACATCTTTAAGAAAGCCGGAAATGGTGAAAACTAAACACAAGCTCTACAATACATTATTGTTATAATCGCTTCACGACACAGACAATTTCCATTTTTTTGTTTTCATTTTTTCCTCACCTACTTGCCAAAGTCAAAACTTTGTTATTTTTCTGTCCACGTAGACATATTAGTGGTTGTTCTTAGGGAAATGAGATGCACTTTTAAATTACACCATTCATTTTACCACATAGTGTACTGTAAAATCAGAAAAGATTCCAAATGGGGAAAGTTGCGAAAAACATGCAACTCTGAAATTGCTTTTTTGTGAATTATTTTTACGGTTTATATTTTGTGGTAAAAACGACCTTGCAATTTGATTCTGCTCATCATTAGAATTATGGTGATACAAAATACATCTAGCTTTTTTTTATTATTTTCATGGTGAAAAACAAATCAGAAATTTTGAAAAAAAAATTTTTGGGTTGTGTCACTATATTCTGAGACTCGTAACGTTTTTATTTTTGGTTCAATGGAGCTGAGTGATGAGTTACTTTTTACAAGGTGAGATTAAGTTTATATTTATATCATATGGAGAAAAATATGAAGTTTTGATTGCTTGTTACATCCTTTTTTGTGGTATTGCAGCGATAAAAAAAACCTTAATTTTTGCATTCTTCAATTATTTTTATTACGGTGTTTACCGATTGGTTTAATTATTTTTATATTTTGATAGATTGGACATTTCTGAATGCATTCCACATATGCATATTACATTTTTTATCACCTTTATTTTTAAAGGGAACCTGTCACCTGAATTTGGCGGGACCGGATTTGGGTCATATGGACGGGGTTTTCTGGTGTTTGATTCACCCTTTCCTTACCCGCTGGCTGCATGCTGGCTGCAATATTGGATTGAAGTTCATTTTCTGTCCTCCAGAGTACACGCCTGCGCAAGGCAATATTGCCTTGCGCTGGCATGTACTACGGAGGACACAGCATGAACTTCAATCCAATATTGCGGCCAGCATGCAGCCAGCGGGTAAGGAAAGGGTGAATCAAACACCCGAAAACCCCACCCATATGACCCAAAACCGGTCCCGCCAAATTCAGGTGACCGGTTCCCTTTAATGAGAGAAAAAGGGGGTGGTTTAAACTTATATAGTTTTTTTCATATTTTTAATACTTATTTTAACTTTTCTCTTTTCTTATTAGTCACCTTGGGGGACTTGAAACTGAGATTGTCCGATTGCTTATGCTTAGTGTTGAGCATTCCGATACCGCAAGTATCGGGTATCGGCCGATACTTGCGGTATCGGAATTCCGATACCGAGATCCGATACTTTTGTGGTATCGGGAATTGGAATCGGTAGTTCCCAGTGTATGGTTCCCAGGGTCTGAAGGAGAGGAAACTCTCCTTCAGGCCCTGGGATCCATATCCATGTAAAAAATAAAGAATTAAAATAAAAAATAGGGATATACTCACCCTCTGACGCGCCCTGGTAGTAACCGGCAGCCTGCTTTGCTTAAAATGAGCGCGTTCAGCACCTTCCATGACGTCACGGCTTCTGATTGGTCGCGTGCCGCTCATGTGACCGCCACGCGACCAATCACAAGCCGCGACGTCATCCCTCAGGTCCTAAATTCCCTTCTAGGAATTTAGGACCTGAGGGATGATGTCACGGCTTCTGATTGGTCGCGCGGCGGTCACATGAGCGGCACGCGACCAATCAGAAGCCGTGACGTCATGGAAGGTACTGAACGCGCTCATTTTATGCAAAGAAGGCTGCCGGTTCAGAGCGGTAAGGTCCAGGCTGCGTCGGAGAGGTGAGTATATCAATATTTTTTATTTTAATTCTTTATTTTACACATTCATATGGATCCCAGGGCCTGAAGGAGAGTTTCCTCTCCTTCAGACCCTGGGAAACATCAGGGATACCTTCCAATACTTGAGTCCCATTGACTTGTATTGGTATCGGGTATCAGTATCGGCGAGATCCAATACTTTGCCGGTATCGGCCGATACTTTCCGATACCGATACTTTCAAGTATCGGAAGGTATCGCTCAACACTACTTATGCTATATACATAAATGCCACAGCATTTCAAGGGAGCTCTGTAATGACAACACTGAGGTCTTCAACAGACCCCATTTTGTCGCAACCTGTTGGCGACCGGCAATCAAGTCACAGGCACGTCAATGGGTGCATAGAATGAGGTGCCACCATTCTGGCACACTGTTAATGCCACTGTCATAAATTGACAGCGGCATTTACCATTCTAACAATTGTGGGTGGAACCGCTCCATACACCTGCTTCCGACTTGCGTCATTCATGTACAGTGGTTATTGTGGTATTGAGGTTAATCATCTAATATATAAAGCTGAATGTGTGTGTGTGTTTGTTTGTGTGTGTGTGTGTGTGTGTGTGTGCATGTATGTGTGTATGTATGTCCGGGATTGACATCTGCACCATTGCAGCTGCAGAAAATTTTGCACATTTCACCACACATACACCAACCTTGCCACATAAAAGTCGAAACACAAAAGTCAACGCTCAAAACTCGCCACGCGCAAAATTTGCCACATGCAAAACTTGCCACATGCAAAACTAGCCTCACTCAAAACTAGCCACAAGTGCAAAACTCACCTCATTGAAAACTCGCCACATGCAAAACTTGCACACACGGAAAAATTGCTACATGCACAAAAGTTGCAACACATGCAAAACACAACACATGCAAAAGTTGCCTCACACAAATCTTGCACATACTCAAAATGCACCACACATAAAACTCACCATGCGCAAAACTCATTATGCGCAAAACTTACTGCACACAAGTAGCTACCCTCACCTGTCACATGCAACTCGACACATAAAGAGTTCCAACACGCATGTCGCCACACAAAACTCATCTCACAACAAGTCGCTACATGCATGTCGCCACACGCAACTCAACACACACAACTTGACACATGAAAATTGCCCTAAAACACACACAAGTTTGGTATTATCCTTCAAAAATAAAAATCTGATTAATAAGCAGACAAACTACAAGAGCAACAAATTTTTCATACAAGAAATATGGCAGCTGTCAGTCACATGACCTGTTTATTATGTGTATGTGTACAGGTATATACTATATAAAAGATGAGATGACACATAGGTATATAGAAGAGGAGATGACATACAGCAGGTATATACTATATACAGGGGAGATGACATACAGGTATATACTATATACAGGGGAGATGACATACAGGTATGTACTATATACAGGAGGTTACATACAGGTATATACTATATATAGCACGAGATGACATACAGGTATATACTATATACAGAAGAGATGACATACAGGTATATACTTTATACAGGAGGAGATGACACATAGGTATATACAATATGCAGGAGGAGATGACATACAGCAGGTATATACTATTTACAGGGGAGATGACATACAGGTATGTACTATATACAGGGGAGATGACATACAGGTATGTACTATATACAGGGGAGATGACATACAGGTATATACTGAGGGGAAAATGAGAGATGTGAGGTGAAAATGAGAGGTGTGAGGTGAAAATGAGAGGTGTGACGTGAAAATGAAAAGGTGTGAGTGCAAAATGAGAGGAGGAGTGAAGGAAAATAGTGGAGTGATCGGAAAATGACAGATGTGAGGTCGAAATGACAAGTGTTAGGGGGAATGAGAGGAGTGATAGGAATGAGAGGAGTGAGGGGGAAAATGAGAGATGTGAGGGGGAAAATGAAAGATGTGAGGGGGAAAATGAGAGGCGTGATGGGAAAATAAGAGAAGTGAGGTGCTATAACTAACCACATATATTTGCTATGCCCAGGCAATGCCGGACTCTTCAGCTAGTCTAATAAGTAAAGCTGAATGTGTGTGTGTGTGTGTAAGTATGTGTGTATGTTCGGGATTGGCATCTGCACCGTCGCAGCTACAGCCACAAAATATTGCACAGTCACACGTCTGGACCCCGAGAGCATCATAGGCTATGTTGTGAGGTGAAATTTTAACTCCGCGCTTTCCAGTTCACCAAAAAATTTTGCCCCTATCTACATAATGGGGAAAATGTGAAAGGAAAAAGTGTTGGAGGCAAATTGACAGCTGCCAGATGTGAACAAGGGGGACTTAAAGAATGAGAGCGATGGCGCCAAAGAGTATATACCATACAGTTGCTAAGGTGGGGCCCTGACATGGGATACTCACCACACATGGGGATATGAACACACACAAAAAATGCGCCACACACTACCATGTGCTTGAACACATATACCACCCTCAGCACACATTTCACCACACATACACCAACCTCGCCACATAAAAGTCTAAACACAAAGGTCACCGCTCAAAACTCACCACGCACAAAATTCGCCACATGCAAAACTAGGCTCACGCAAAACTAGCCACACGTGCAAAACTCATCTCATGGAAAACTCGCCACATGCAAAACTTGCACACGCGGAAAAATTGCCACATGCACAAAAGTTGCAACACATGCAAAAGTTGCCTCATACTAAACTTGCACATACTCAAGATGCACAACACATAAAACTCGCCAAACGCAAAACTCGCCATGCGCAAAACTTGCTGCACACAACTTGCTACACTAACCTGTCACATGCAACTCGACACACAAAAAGTTGCTACACACATGTCACCACACAAAACTCATCTCACAAAAGTCACTGCATGCATGTCACCACACAAAACTCAACACACAACTTGACACATGAAACTCGCCCTAAAACACACACAAGTCTGGTACTATCCTTCAAAAATAAAAATCTGATTAATAAGCAGACAAACTACAAGAGCAACAAATGTACCATATAGGAAATACGGCAGCTGTCAGTCACATGACCTGTCTATTATGTGTACAGTATGTGTGAGCTAATATATACTGCCAGGGGGGGAGCTTCCTGTTGGCTGGGGATTTATCAGGCTGCCAATTTAGCTTACAAATACTGAGGTAAAAATACTGACTAAATAAAGTGTGAACGAGGTCTAATACAGGAGGAGATGACTTACAGGTACATACTATATACAGGGGAGATGACACACAGGTATATACTATGTACAGGTGCAGATGACACAGGTATATACTATATACAGGAGTAGATGACTTAGAGATATATACAGGAGGAGAGGACATACAGGTATATACTATATACAGGAGGAGATGACTTACAGGTATATACTATATACAAGAGGAGATGACATACAGGTATATACTATATATAGGAGGAGATGCCATACAGGTATATACTATATACAAGAGGAGATGACATACAGGTATATACTATATATAGGAGGAGATGACATACAGGTATATACTATATACAGGAGGAGATGACACACGTATATACTATATACAGGAGGAGATGACATACAGGTATATACTATATAAAAGAGGAGATTACACATAGGTATATAGAGGAGGAGATGACATACAGCAGGTATATACTATATACAGGGGAGATGACATACAGGTATATACTATATACAGGAGATGACATATAGGTATATACTATATATAGGAGGAGATGACATACAGGTATATACTATATACAGGAGGAGATGACACATAGGTATATACAATATACAGGAAGAGAAGACATACAGCAGGTATATACTATTTACAGGGGGAGATGACATACAGGTATATACTATATACAGGGGAGATCACATACAGGTATATAACAAAGCATAAGTGGAAAAAATTAAAACATAACTTTTATTATATTAAAGCCACACAAAAACAAAAACCAAACACCCAAGTGAATTAAAAAGGAGGCATAGTCTCAACCAATTGGTATGGTGACCATAGAGACCGATTAACCCCTAACAGGATTAAATGATTTCAACTCTAGGGTATTAGCGAAATCAGTATGAACTAGAGTATAACCTATAGAGAAGCTGAAGGCAAAAAACCATATATCACACTCAGCATTATATACCTAGTTGCATGTAAAAACAATTAATTACTAGCAATGAAAGCACATGATGTAACCAGTGCTACTGGTGACTATATACATAGTACAAAAGGAACAATCTCACCAGTTCCAGGGTGTAGGCAAAGGAGCACCGGAAAACCTCTGGTCAGGGGGAAAATCCAGAAAAAATAGATGACAGTCCCTATGTCAATCCCTATGGGGCTAACAGTAAGCTATCCCCAAAGCTCCTGCCCTAACAAGGGCAGTCCACAGCTACCCCTGTATACATATGCCCTGCACTCTCCCTGTATAGTCGTCCCTACGCGTTTCTTCCAAGTACATTCTTCAGGGGACTTGCTTGTGTTTACGGAGATAAGGTGCCTATGTGCTAAAAAGGAGGGACATGAAGTCCTGCCACCCTCTAAGCTGTCCTGCAGGTCTCACTGCAGGACAGCTTAGAGGCTGGCAGGACTTCATGTCCCTCCTTTTTAGCACATAGGCACTTTATCTCCGTACACAAGCAAGTCCCCTGAAGAATGTACTTGGAAGAAACGCGTCGGGACGACTATACAGGGAGAGTGCAGGGCATATGTATACAGGGGTAGCTGTGGACTGCCCTTGTAAGGGCAGGAGCTTTGGGGATAGCTTACTGTTAGCCCCATAGGGATTGACATAGGGACTGTCATCTCTTTTTTCTGGATTTTCCCCTGACCAGAGGTTTTCCGGTGCTCCTTTGCCTACACCCTGGAACTGGTGAGATTGTTTCTTTTGTACTATGTATATAGCCACCAGTAGCACTGGTTACATCATGTGCTTTCATTGCTAGTAATTAATTGTTTTTACATGCAACTAGGTATATAATGCTGAGTGTGATATATGTTTTTTTGCCTTCAGCTTCTCTATAGGTTATACTCTAGTTCATATTGATTTCGCTAATACCCTAGAGTTGAAATCATTTAATCCTGTTAGGGGTTAATCGGTCTCTATGGTCACCATACCAATTGGTTGAGACTATGCCCTCTTTTTTATTCACTTGGGTGTTTGGTTTTTGTTTTTGTGTGGCTTTAATATAATAAAAGTTACATTTTAATTTTTTCCACTTATGCTTTGTTAAATATAATTTTTAGTGGTATTTTCTATGTGATTTACAGTCAGCATACAGATTTTGCTTTCATTGAGATGACATACAGTTATATACTATATACAGGAGATGGCATACAGGTGTATACTATATGTAAGGGAGATGATAAACATGTATATACTGAGGGGAAAATGAGAGGTGTGAGATGAAAATGAGAGGTGTGAGGTGAAAATGAAAAGGTGTGAGTGCAAAATGATAGGAGTGAGGGAAATATTGGAGTGATCGGAAAATGACAGATGTGAGGTTGAAATGACAAGTGTTAGGGGGGAATGAGAGGAGTGAGGGGGGAATGAGAGGAGTGAGGAGAAAATAAGAGGAGTGAGGGGGAAAACGAGAGGTGTGAGGGGAAAAATGAGAGGTGTGAAGGGAAAATAAGAGAAGTGAGGTGCTATAACTAACCACAGATATTTACTATGCCCAGTCAACGTCGGGCTTTTCAGCTAGTTATTCATAAAACATCAAACTACCTTTAACGGTGTTGGCTACCATGTTTCAAAACTCTTTTGTCCATGCATTACACTGTCATAATGTTCATTGCTTGTTGGGCAAAGCTTAAGTTTACATACATCATGACATTGTTAAGTGTAACCAGAAGCAAATATCCAAAGTACTGTAGTCCTAAGTCACAGACAGGTCTTAAGTTTCTAAGAACTATGGTCTACTTTTCTTTAATTTCTGTGCTACTGAACTATTAAAATGGATCACATAAAAACTTGAGTGCTGAAGAACAGTATATATCTGTAATGATGGCCCCTGGTTAGATGTTAAAGTCTTCCAACATACTATGCCCAAGATTCATCAAGAATCAAGACCAGTGAGATTAATGAATAGGGTACCTACACGCGCCTCATCACAAATCTTATTCTAGTCCTGGACTGGTGTAAGATTTCTGGCATAAGGCACTCTGCAGCTTGTCAAAAATTAGACTAGTTCTAGCGTCATGCTCCTGTCCCACCTCAGCTTTGACCATTTTGATAGAGCTGAGTGAAATTATTTTAAAAATGTTCAAAATATTTCTGAAAACTCAAGCTGCCCAAAAACTTGGAAGACATATTATATTGTATACATCATATTTCTGATGAAAATAATTACATGCCTCTGGGTCTCAAAAACACCCCATAAACATCCAGAAAATAGTCATTTTAACCAGTACTGTAATGTTTATAGGATATGAATAGATCAGGTTGAACTTTTTCTGCTACATAAGATAATACCTAGTTTGCCTTGTTAACAATTTAAATTGCCTCCTAAATTGGACGACAACTAAGCATGGAGAGAACAATTATGTACACTTTGCACAGGTAATTTTTAAGGAAAAAAAGATTACCTATTTCCGAAATGTAATGTCTTCACAAACAATTAGGTGTGACAAACGTCCTTTGTCCTATGCATAGTAAATAAAATACAGTATACAATTGTATAGGTGTAGTGAAAGTGTGGGTTTATCCAAGAGAATTTCATTATGAAAAAATATGAAATAGAATAAGTATATTGGGTTTTGAAAGAAAGAGCCCTTTGTTCTAAGAAAAAAAAAATGCACAAAATCTGTATTTTTTTTGCAAACTTTTTTCTTTTAACATTCAGCAATAAGGACGATTAATTCTAAACAGATTTAGATTGTTTTTGCATGGTCTGCGTATATTAGGTCCAGAGGTGTAAGATGTAGGTTAGCAGTCAATAACGATATATAATAACCCCATAAGACAATATATGATCTTGCAATAAGCATTCCATAGATAGAGAGGAAGCAGAATATAAAACAAAGGCTCTTTTAAGAATATGCATGATGATAATGTACACAGTCACACTTCTATAATCCCAGGCACATGCCTTTTTCCTGTATGACTGGGTTTTAAATCAAACAATGTTAACTTTTTAAAATATTATTTCGATCTGACAGCTGTTAGGGATCACAAGGTAAATGGATTCAGACAATTCTGACCTAGCCTCGGGCGAAAAAAAAGAAAACATCAGAAAACTCTCTAAAATGAAAAGTTTGTCAGATTTACTACTAGATTTAGAAAAATAAAGAATATAGTCATAACATGGATATCCAGGAAATGTTGTTCCCATGATGTCAGATGCAAAGGTATTTACCCAAATCCCGGGATTGAAGTCCTACATTATGCAGTATAAAATTACACCTCATAAATATCTGGCTACAATATGAAAACATTTCACAAAGTTTAGATTTCCAATAATTGCAACATATAGCATTATGTGAAAATCTGAAATAAATGCAGAATAAGGCTGGAGTTTTTGTGTAACAATTTTTAATGTGGCAATAACTGTAGACACATGGCACTCTATGAAGGTTAGCAAAGCTCTCGTATGTAACTACAAACACTTGTTACTGCCTATATATTTCCAACAATAAAGTGGTATCTTAATATTTAAGAGAAAAATATTATTCTAATGACCCAATAGTAAAATGTGTACTTATAAATGTAAATGCAGTGTTGGGAAAACTAAAAAGGTTAGCAGGTTTCCATGAAACATATCATGTTTGCATATGATAACGGTTCTAGATATTGTGATGTCACATTAGCCTGCTTATGGAATATACATACCATGAACAGGTGTGCACAACATGGATACCCACTTTGGAAAAAAGCCTAACTACTAACATGAATGCAACTATGATGAGATGGAGGGATTTATTGACCATGGAAAACAGATTCAGAGTCTAGGTAAAATTCCTTCAAGGTCACATCCAGACTCTAGGATTATAGGCTACACAACTTTGTTTCAAGCCTTCTTACGAACTTATTTTTCTGTTTTCTAATATGCATATAAAAAACATGACTAGTGGAGCCACATCTCATTTGGATTCTTAAAATAAAAGGTTCCAAGAAAAATTGAAAGAGCAAGCAAGAAAATCTTGTCTGGCATGCCAACTTTATACAGGGTAGGCCATGTATATGGATACACCTAAATAAAATGGGAATGGTTGGTGATATCAACTTCCTGTTTGTTGCACACTAGTATATGTGAGGGGGAAAACTTTTCAAGATAGGTGGTGACCATGGTGGCCATTTTGAAGGCAGCCATTTTAGATCCAACTTTATTTTTTCCAATGGGAAGAGGGTCATGTGACACATCAAACTTATTGCGAATTTCACAAGAAAAACAATGGTGTGCTTGGTTTTAATGTAACTTTATTCTTTCATGAGTTATTTACAAGTTTCTCTTTGTTTACAGCCATTTGCATGTCATAGAAGTTAACATATGTGAAGCGGATAGAAATTGTGCTGATGTCTGGTGAACGCAGTACCCGGGTAATTACAGCAGATTTCAATGCAAGACACCCTACGCAAGAAAACTGTCACCATTCCCATGTTATTTAGGTGTATCCATATAAATGGCCCTACCAAAAAAGTTTGCCTCATCACTGAACATAATGTTCTGTGTAAACTTAGGGTCCTGTTCCAATTTTTGTTTTGCCCATTCTGCAAATTCAGTGCACCAATCTGGGTCATCCTCGTTGAGATGCTGCAGCAGCTGGATTTTGTAAGGGTGCCATTTGTGAGTAGCTAATATCCGCCACAGTGACCCAAATAGATCATCCTAACAACCAGATGTCCAAGGATAACATTATAGTAAATAACCCCCAAAAATGGCAAAATGAAACAAAGATTATACACAAAACAGTGCTTGATGATTCAATTTTACAATGGACGACACCGTGTTAACTCCCCATTTGTAACAAAGATACAATGTGTCTTGCAGCAGAAACTTATTACAATGACAACATTATAGTTATGATATATTCACAGTTCATCAAATTGTGTTGCACTCTATATTTAATTGTGATCTTTTAATTGTAACCCCCCAAAAAATCAGATATTTTCTGCACATGCAAAATATTTTTTTTGTAAAGTCTTGTTTAATTTGCCACTAATATAAATTCCCTCCTACCCCATAATCACATTAAAGCATAATAGGCTCACCGTTGTAGGCACTGGAACAATCTCAAAGTGGAATGACAGGGGACTGGAATGATCCTTTTGTCAAGAGGAGTGACAAGGAACTTGAATGATCTGAAAGTGCAACAACAGGGGACTGGAACAATGTAAAAGGAAAAGATACAGCAATAGCTACGACCCAAACTGAGAAAAGTAAGAAACAGTGAAAGGCAAAGACAGAAAAGAAAACTGGATGATTCTAACACACAAGGCATGGAATTCTGAAGTTGTTTATAGCCAGAACATTAAAAATCACAGTGTAAATGAAAGTAAGAGAGTAAGTAACAATGGAGATGTGCAATGGATGGCTTCCTTATGAGTGTTCTTATGGAAATGCCTAAACTGTAATTCTTTATGTATAAATAACCTTATATGTATAAAACTTTTCAGAATCTATCATAAATTATTAAATACAAAGAATACAATGCAATGTACTTTGCTATAATACAATAATTAAGATACGGTTATCTTCACACATGGCAGATTTTTTGCAAATATTTTTGTGCAAGTAATCCGTACCATAGATCTGAATAGGCTTTATAAACATCTTCTGCTCATGTGAGGTAATGACTAGTGTTGAGCGATACCGTCCGATACTTGAAAGTATCGGTATCGGAAAGTATCGGCCGATACCGTCACAGTATCGGAATCCAATCCGATACCGATACCCGATACCAATACAAGTCAATGGGACTCATGTATCGGACGGTATCCCTGATGGTTCCCAGGGTCTGAAGGAGAGGAAACTCTCCTTCAGGCCCTGGGAACCATATAAATGTGTAAAAGAAAGAATTAAAATAAAAAATATCGCTATACTCACCTGTCCGATGCAGCCGGGACTTCAGCGAGGGAACCGGCAGCGTTGTTTGTTTAAAAATCGCGCTATTACTTGGTTACGTGAATTCCCGGCTTGTGATTGGTCAGGTCGGCCATGTTGCCGGGACGCGGACCAATCACAGCAAGCCGTGACGAAATTACGTCACGGCTTGCTGTGATTGGTCCGCGTCCCGGCAATATGGCCGCCCTGACCAATCACAAGCCGGGACGTCACGGGAGGCTGGACACGCGCTCATTTTAAAATGGGCGCGTGTCCAGCCTCCCGTGACGTCACGGCTTGTGATTGGTTGCGCCGCGATCAACCAATCACAAGCCGGGAGGCTGGACGCGCTCATTTTGAAATGGGCGCGTGTCCAGCCTCCCGTGACGTCACGGCTTGTGATTGGTTGCGCCGCGATCAACCAATCACAAGCCGGGAGGCTGGACGCGCTCATTTTGAAATGGGCGCGTGTCCAGCCTCCCGGCTTGTGATTGGTTGACCGCGACGCAACCAATCACAAGCCGTGACGTCACGGGAGGCTGGACACGCGCCCTTTTTAAAATGAGCGCGTTTCCAGCCTCCCGTGACGTCACGGCTTGTGATTGGTTAATGGCGGCCATGTTGCCGGGACGCGGACCAATCACAGCAAGCCGTGACGTATTTTCGTCACGGCTTGCTGTGATTGGTCCGCGGCCCGGCAACATGGCCGCCCTGACCAATCACAAGCCGGGACTTCACGTAACCATGTAAAAGCGGGAATTTTAAACAAACAACGCTGCCGGTTCCTGCGCTGAGGTCCCGGCTGCGTCGGACAGGTGAGTATAGCGATATTTTTTATTTTAATTCTCTATTTTACACATTTTAACATTAATGTTGTTCCGATACCCGATACCCGATACCACAAGAGTATCGGAATCCCGGTATCGGAATTCCGATACAGCAAGTATCGGCCGATACCCGATACTTGCAGCATCGGAATGCTCAACACTAGTAATGACCCATTTTGAGGACAGATTGCTATGAAAATCTTTGCTTAAAATTTGCCACAAGTTAATACCATAAGAAACACTATCAAAATATATAGAATCTCTCTCTCTGGAGAAATATTTCAACTATCCAAGGCATGGACTCAGCCCTATTAAAAAATGCTTTAAAAATGGCATGTTTGCATATTGAAAAGACTAACATTCTCTATAATCCGAACCTCCCATTCCCACCTCCAGGACTTCTGCCATGATGTACCAGTTTTATAGTTAAATCCCAGTATCCAGTTTCAAGCGTGACCTAAAAACACATTTCTTTAGGTGAGCGTATCACCTCACCTCACTAATTTAACTAACCTTTTCTCACTTCTACGCACTCAGAAGCACATTGTATCTGTGCTTGTATAGATACTGGATGGTGACCGGTTCATGCAGCGTTATTTGCATGCCCCTACTTATTATACTGCAAAAATAGGCCATATTTTCAGTCTAAATGCAATCTGTGGAAAAACAGATTGCACTCAGACAGCACTTGGACCAATGTTATTCAATGGGGAAGTGCAGATGAACAATTGTTTTCACTGATCAAATCTGCTTATGAAAAAAATTGCAACATGCACTAGTTTCTTCAGTGTGTCAGATGAGACTCGCCAAATCAAGGCTGTGGGAATGCACATAAAATCGGATGCCATACAAAGCTAAAGTTTTGCACCAATTTTTTATGGATACATTGCAATGCTTTAACATACTACGTGGTCTCGAACATAATTAAAAGGTGATGCTGTAAAAAACATAGGTATTGCAAACGATGACAAGTGAGAAATATTCATCTGAATTTTCTAGATGAACCTATGATGATTTTTAAACCTTTAACTTGGATTGGATGATAGGTTAGAGGCTCAGTACAAAAGAAATATTTAATAGAAAAAGTCAGTGTCACAATCCTGCCACTTACGGTGTCCTAGGGATGCAGTCAGTAACATTTTAGTCATCCTATCGTAAGGATAGTGGTGGCATGACAGGCTCAATCAAGCCAAGCCAGCTGTTTTCCTCCAGGTGTCACCCTTTACCTGGCTATTTAGCTGGCAGACAATGGATAAAACATTGCCAGTCGTAGCTTTGATTGGTTTTGTGTGTGCTTTGAGCTCTAAGTTCTGTAATTCTGAACTTTGTGTCTGACCTTGGACTTTGCCTTTGACTATTCCTTTGTCTTATCTCTTTGTCTCTGACATCTTGACTTCCCTACCTCATGTCTTGTCTGTGAGAAGTGACTCAGCATCACAGTCAAAAGGATAGGGAGTGTATGTGTCTCATTAAATGTTTGGGTTTAGCTCCAGAGGTAAATGTAAACATTTATCTAATCCATGTAAATATATGGGTTAGGGTACCGTCACACAGTACCATTTTAATCGCTACGACGGCACGATCCGTGACGTCGCAGCGATCGTATGATTATCGCTCCAGCGTCGTAGACTGTGGTCAACGTTGCAATCACGGCGCTGGAGCGATGCCGAAGTCCCCGGTAACCAGGGTAAACATCGGGTAACTAAGCGCAAGGCCGCGCTTAGTAACCCGATGTTTACCCTGGTTACCAGCGTAAACGTAAAAAAACCAAACAGTACATACTTACATTCCGGTGTCTGTCCCCAGCGTTCTGCTTCTCTCCACTGTGTAAGCGCCATAGCCGGAAAGCACAGCGGCTGGCAGACGCTCACACAGTGGAGAGAAGCTGAGACGCCGGAGGACAGACACCGGAATGTAAGTATGTACTGTTTGGTTTTTTTACGTTTACGCTGGTAACCACGGTAAACATCGGGTTACTAAGCGCGGCCCTGCGCTTAGTTACCCGATGTTTACCCTGGTTACAAGCGAACACATCGCTGGATCGCTGTCACACACAACGATCCAGCGATGTCAGCGGGTGATCAAGCGATGAAAGAAAGTTCCATACGATCTGCTACGACGTACGATTCTCAGCAGGATCCCTGATCGCTGCTGCGTGTCAGACACTGCGATATCGTAACGATATCGCTAGAACGTCACGAATCGTACCGTCGTAGCGATCAAAATGGTACTGTGTGACGGTACCATTAGGCTATGTGCACATGTCAGGATTCTTTGCGGACATTTCCTGAACAAAACAGGGCTTTTTCCGCAGGAAATCCGCATGCGGTTTTTTTCGTGTTTTTATCACGTTTTTTGCGTGTTTTTTTTGCAGATTTTTTGCTTTTTTTCCGGAGCTTCCCCAATGCAATACATAGCGGCAAAAACATAAAAAATCCACAAAAATAATGAACATGCTGCGTTTTTACCGCAATGCGTTTTTTTCGTGGAAAAAAACGCAACATGTGCACAAAAATTGCGGATTACATTCTATTAATAGGATGCTTAATGGATGTATTTTTTTGCGGTTTTATCGCGTTTTTATAGGGAAAAATAGTGAAAAAAATGCAAAAAAAAACGGAACGTGTGCACACAGCTTAATGCTTTTTTCACGCAGTGTAACTTGCATATTTTTAACCCCTTCATGACCCCAGCTTTTTTCGGTTTTGCATTTTTGTTCCCCCCCCCCTCGTTCCCCGCTCCATAACTTTTATATCTTTCCATCAATATGGCCATTTGAGGGCTTATTTTTTGTGGTACAAGTTGTACTTTTGAACAACATCATTGGTTTTAGGATGTCATGTACTAAGAAACGGGAAAAAAATTCCAAATGCGGTGAAATTGCAAAAAAGTGCAATCCCACACTAGTTTTTTGTTTGGCTTTTTTTAGGTTCACTAAATGCTAAAACTGACCTGCCATTTTGATTCTCCAGGTCATTACGAGTTCATAGGCACCAAGCATGCCTAGGTTATGTTTTATCTAAGTGGTAAAAAAATTCCAAACTTTTGACAGCGGCATTTAACTAGTTAATAGTGGTGGGTGGATCACGATTCCATCCGCCGCTATTGTGGGCACATGTCAGCTGTACAAAACAGCTGACATGTCCCGGCTTTGATGCGGGCTTACTGCCGAAGCCCGCATCAAAGCAGGGGATCTGACCTCGGACGTACCATCCCGTCCGAGGTCAGAAAGGGGTTAAAGTACCAGTGAGCATATGCCACACTTAATTGAAAAAATAGCCAAATATAATTATCATTAAATTGTTTAATATGGAGAACATATACGTGTTGTTATTATCATAAAGTAACGATAATTTGCTTATGTGTGAAACCTTTGGATACAGTATATGAAAATACAGTGTGTAGTCTATTAACCAAATTACAGCAGATGATGACATGTTTATAAGTCATGTCTTTTTATCACAAAAACTATAATATTTTCTATAAATGTTATTTCCAAATTAGCCAGATAATGACCAGGCTTCATAAATTTAGAACGCTTGGTCCTGGGATTTTATCCACAAGGCATTGTAAATAATGGCACGGGTTTAAAGGGAACCTGTCTCCAGGAATAACACTGTTATCCTACAAATATGCCGTTAATCTGCAGGTTAACAGCATTATGATGCTGTCCTGTGCGTTTATGTAGCTGAAGGGAGAAAATCATCTTTATTCTCCCCGCCAGCATTTGGTATTCAGTCATAGGGGTGGGACGGCACCGCTTCAGTCACCGCTCTGAGTAAGCAGAGTGGCCACTATAACTACGCCCCGGCCCTGACTGACAGCCAGCCGCAATGTAGAGCCAGTGTCAGTCTGGGCTTGGGGCGTAGTTACAGTGGCCACTGTGTATACTCAGAGCAGTGACTGAACCAGCACCGGCACCACCTTCCATGACTGAATACTGAATGTTGGTGAGGAGGATAAAGATCATTTTCACCCCTCTTCATTCAGCTGCGCACAGGCGCTGGACAGCATCATAATGCTGTTACCCTGCAGAGTAACCCCATAACTGCAGGTTAAAAGGATTATTCCTGGTGACAGGTTCCTTTTAAAGCTCCTGCAATTTAGCAGTGTCTGACATCCAGAGACCCTAGGTAGAAGACAAAAGCAGCTGATTCCCACTTCAGCCTTCTCCTTTGCAGGTCACATAAGACTGTGCAGGTAATAAGAGTATGCATTGCTGATGCTTCTTTAGCTACTAGTGATCACATGATCACCCCGTCTCAGCTCAGGATAGCAGAACTGCTGGATCATGGCAGACGCAGATCAAGTCTGTTAGCAAAACTTGGCACAGCAGTGGACTCCTATGGATGCCTCGGTTACAGTGGGATAATAATAAAATAAGAAAAAATCTTTTCAATGATCTCTTAAGGATAAATGTTCAAAAGATAGAAATCCATAAAAAGTTTACAAAAAAGTAAAAAGTATTCACGACAATTTTTTTTAAAAGAAATTTATTTTGTTTTATATAAAATACATTTGATTCTCTACATATAACTAGAAAAAAAAACTACACATATTAAGGATCCACACTACTGTTATAAACTGGAAAATTCATTCAGCAAGTTATATGGTGCAGAACATGAACACTTACGGTACATTTTTAAACAAAACAAACAAACAAAAATAGCTTTTTTCTAAATTTGTGATGCAAAAAAATTATTTATATGTACCGCCAAAAGATGTTTTCCTCACATGAAAATAAAGCCTCATACAGATATGTCAATGAAAAAAAAATATATCTAATATATAATTGCCTAGAATACTACTTCCTGCAATTTGTGCCAACTTCCGTGGCTTTGTCCGGAGCTAATGTCCTGAGATAATGTCCGGAGCTAATGTCCGGAGCTAATGTCCGGAGCTAATGTCCGGAGATAAGTGACGTCACCAGTGTCCTACACCCAGGCAGAGCACAGGGGCCCCAGGCAGCATATGGGGCCCCAGGCAGAGCACAGTGGCCCAAGGCAGAGCACAGGGGCCCCAGGCAGCATATGGGGCCCCAGGCAGAGCACAGTGGTCCCAGGCAGAGCACAGGGGCCCCAGGCAGCCTATGGGGCCCCAGGCAGAGCACAGGGGCCCCAGGCAGCATATGGGGCCCCAGGCAGAGCACAGTGGCCCCAGGCAGAGCACAGGGGCCCCAGGCAGAACATGGGGCCCCAGGCAGAGCACAGGGGCCCCAGGCAGAGCACAGGGGCCCCAGGCAGCATATGGGGCCCCAGGCAGAGCACAGGGGCCCCAGGCAGAGCACAGGGGCCCCAGGCAGCATATGGGGCCCCAGGCAGAGCACAGGGGCCCCAGGCAGCATATGGGGCCCCAAGCAGAGCACAGTGGCCCCAGGCAGAGAACAGGGGCCCCAGGCAGAACATGGGGCCCCAGGCAGAGCACAGGGGCCCCAGGCAGAGCACAGGGGCCCCAGGCAGCATATGGGGCCCCAGGCAGAGCACAGGGGCCCCAGGCAGCATATAGGGCCCCAGGCAGAGCACAGGGGCCCCAGGCAGCATATGGGGCCCCAGGCAGAGCACAGTGGCCCCAGGCAGAGCACAGGGGCCCCAGGCAGCATATGGGGCCCCAGGCAGAGCACAGTGGTCCCAGGCAGAGCACAGGGGCCCCAGGCAGCTTATGGGGCCCCAGGCAGAGCACAGTGGCCCCAGGCAGAACATGGGGCCCCAGGCAGAGCACAGTGGCCCCAGGCAGAGCACAGGGGCCCCAGGCAGAACATGGGGCCCCAGGCAGAGCACAGGGGCCCCAGGCAGAGCACAGGGGCCCCAGGCAGCATATGGGGCCCCAGGCAGAGCACACACCAAATCAGAGGCCGAGGGGCCCCGCCCACCAAATCGGAGGCCGAGGGGCCCCACCAACCAAATTGGAGGCCGAGGGGCCCCGCCCACCAAATCGGAGGCCGAGGGTCCCCGCCCACCAAATCGGAGGCCGAGAGTCCCCGCCCACCAAATCGGAGGATAAGGGGCCCCGCCAACCAAATCGGAGGCCGAGGGGCCCCGCCAACCAAATCGGAGGCCGAGGAGCCCCGCCCAACAAATCGAAGGCCGAGCGGCCCCGCCCACCAAAGCGGAGGCCGAGGGGCCCGGCCCACCAAATCGGAGGCCGAGAGTCCCCGCCCACCAAATCGGAGGATAAGGGGCCCCGCCAACCAAATCGGAGGCCGAGGGGCCCCGCCAACCAAATCGGAGGCCGAGGGTCCCCGCCCACCAAATCGGAGGCCGAGGGTCACCGCCCACCAAATCGGAGGCCGAGGGGCCCCACCAACCAAATCGGAGGCCGAGGAGCCCCGCCCACCAAATCGAAGGTCGAGGGGCCCCGCCCACGAAAGCGGAGGCCGAGGGTCCCCGCACACCAAATCGGAGGCAGAGGGACCCCGCCCACCAAATCGGAGGCCGAGGGGCCCCACCCACCAAAGCGGAGGCCGAGGGTCCCCGACCACCAAATCGTAGGCCGAGGGTCCCCGCCCACCAAATCGGAGGCCGAGGGTCCCCCCCCACCAAATCGGAGGCCGAGGGTCCCCGCCCACCAAATCGGAGGCCGAGAGTCCCCGCCCACCAAATCGGAGGCCGAGGGGCCCCGCCAACCAAATCGGAGGCCGAGGGGCTTCGCCAACCAAATCGGAGGCCGAGGAGCCCCGCCCACCAAATCGAAGGCCGAGCGGCCCCGCCCACCAAAGCGGAGGCCGAGGGGCCTGGCCCCGCCCACCAAAGCGGAGGCCAAGGGGCCCCGCCCACCACATCGGAGGCCGAGGGGCCCCGTCCACCAAATCGGAGGTCGAGGGTCCCCGCCCACCAAATCGGAGGCCGAGGGTCCCCGCCCACCAAATCGGAGGCCGGTCCCCGCCCACCAAATCGGAGGCCGAGGGTCCCCACCCACCAAATCGGAGGACGAGGGGCCCCACCAACCAAATCGGAGGCCGAGGAGCCCCGCCCACCAAAAGTGCGGCCCCAAAAGTAAGTGCGCCCCCGGGTGCAAAAGTAAGTGCGCCCACGGGTGCAAAAGTAAGTGCGCCCCCGGGTGCAAAAGTAAGTGCGCCCCTGGGTGCAAAAGTAAGTGCACCCCCGGGTGCAAAAGTAAGCACGCCCCCGGCCCCGGGTGCAAAAGTAAGCGCGCCCCCCAGTCCCGTGTGTGAAAAGTGCTGCTGTAAAGCTGGTAGCGCTGTTCAAGCACCATGTATTTCCTTCAGGAAATGCCCATCTAATATATAATTGCCTAGAATACTACTTCCTGCAATTTGTGCCAAGAAAGAACATACCAATATACATAGTTATTGATACATATTATTTATTATTTACATTATTGTTCTTAAGCAAAGAACCGTTGTTGTGGCATTTGCCACAACACGCAAAGTTGTTGTCTGATGTCTTTCATCACTCCCCTCATAAGCATGTTCATGGATCCTGTGTAACTGTACCTTAAATAACAAGAATTGTCAAGAGCTGGTGAGTGCAGCCATTTTTTGTTCTTTCTTACTATTATTTATTAATTGTATTATTCTTACATTTGAATAAATAAAGTATATATGGATTCTAGACTCCCGATTCTTTAGAATCGGGCTGCCATCTAGTATATATATATTTATATATATATCTAATGTATAAAGCTGAATGTGTGTGTGTATGTATGTATATATGTGTGTATGTCCGGGATTGGCATCTGAACCGTCGCAGCTACAGCCACAAAATTTTGCACAGTCACACGTCTGGACCCCGAGAGCGTCATAGGCTATGTTGTGAGGTGAAATTTTAACCCTGCGCATTCCAATTCACCAATTTTGCCCCTATCTACATAATGGGGAAAAAGTGAAAAGAAAAGTGTTGGAGGCAAATTGACAGCTGCCAGATGTGAACAAGGGGGACTTAAAGAATGAGAGCAATGGCGCCAAAGAGAATATACCGTACAGTTGCTAAGGTGGTGCCCCGACATGGGATACTCACCACACACGGGGATATGAACACACACACAAAATGCGCCACACACTACCACGTGCTTGAACACATATACCACCCTCAGCGCACATTTCACCACGCATACACCAACCTAAACCACATTTTGTAGGGTTTCAGCTGTCAAAAGTATAATTTATACAACCAATGGAGGAATTTAATGTCCAGTTATAAGCTTTTATTTACATAACATGGATAAGCGACATAACTTCTGTCAGGGAGTGTATGTATGTATGTATGCATGTGTATATTTATATATATATATATATATATATATATATATATATATATATATATATATATATATATATATATACAGGGCCGTATTTAGAGTTTATGCTGCCCTAGGCACTTTTAGAGCTCCTTGCCCCCGTTGGTGAGCAAGGCTGGAGACACACTAGCGATGAATATGGACGAGTGCTATGTGAGAAAAAAATTGCATAACACTCAGACCAGTATTAATCTATCGGGCAGCTCACATCACCATTTTTCTTCTCGGTCGCATTATACCTGCGAGTGATTTCACCCATATATCAGCCGAGACTCGCCAATGCAAGTCAATGGGTGCGAAAAAAAAAAATCGCACAGCACTCGCACCATGCGAGTGCTGTCCGATTTTTACGCACCGGTGTACTTTGAAAAGCCAGCAATTCATGTCCAGTTTAGAATAGAAAAGATAGAATATATACACATATATAATATATACACATTTATTTAGTTATTTGCAGCAAATAGGAGAAATATAAGAAGGAAAAAATATGCAGGCCACTAAGAACCGTTCAGGCTTAGTCACTAATGGGGTAATAGGGAATTATGTGACATAACTTATAATCTTTATTTAATCCCAATTTTTTGCAGTAATGCAAGAGCAATAATGAAATGCTGGAACATCCCTTGTGAATGCACAGAAAGTGTAAGGGACAGCATTGTTTTCACAATTGCATATCATACTACTATTTGATTGCTTTCTCATAAAAATATGGGAGGGATTGCTGTATGAGCATTGAGGAGCAATTGAAAGCAATCATAGTGTTGGCAATAGGAAGTATTATCTCACACAACCAGCTCATCTAAGTCTCATAATACATCATCTCTTTCTCAATAGGATTAAAAAGGGATGGACAAATGTCAGACACTATAGAAGGAATAAAAGAATAAAAATTATTTCAATCAGCATAGACTGACAAGTAAAGAAATATATACAAAATCTTAAAATGAGAACCCGTAAAGCAATTAGAAAAGATATCTGGGCCATCTAAGACAGTAATTTAAAAAAAAATCTAATGTAATTTTAAGTGAGAACAAATAATGATTGTCAGCAGGAGAAAATAAGGAAACAAGATGATGCTAGTAAAATGAAGATTTCTAAAGATGCACTACAAAAATGAGGTCATACAAATCAGCATTAGTCTGTAAACTATAGCAGCAATCTAGGACTGAAAAAGTTAAGTCTTAAAGTGAACCTGTAACCAACAAAAGCACTATTTACCTGCAGAAATTGCGGTAATCTACAGGTATATAGAATATTAATCATGTGTGGCAGTGTAAGTGGAACAGTGGCTACAATGAAAAACTAAGTTACATTCATATTCTCCCTGCAGCTGCTCACTTTCATTTATCAGGGGAGTACAAGGGGCTTTAACATTCACTGCCCACTCTGCAGTGAGCTGTAGTGTAGCTGCTGTTCAGTAAACCTGCCAGATATTATTTAAAAGCTATTTACCTGTAGATTACCAAAATTTCTGCAGGTCAAGTGTTTGTTTCATCACAACAATGCCAGTACATATGTCACATGAATATTGTAGAGTTCCTGAATATATGTTAATACTGAAAGTCATTCTGCAAGAGCAGCTCCGATCGTGGTAGACCAGACAGGGTAACGCATTACATAGATGGCCATTCATTACATTGGCTGACTCGTTGCATCTTTGTGCATAGACGGCACAGAGAGCCGCTCTACAAGAGCACATTCCTAGCTGTAGACCAGACACACCTATGCTTTGCATGGACAGCCATTCATTTTATTGGCCTAGTTGCTACACCTGGAAGCCAGGGTACAGCCAGAACCAAGAGTTACTCTGCAAGAGCAGGTCCCACACTGGTGGATTAGACACAGCTATGTATTACGTGGTTATCTGTTCATTGTATTGGCCTGTTTGCTACATTTATAAGCCAGGGCACAGCTAGTATCGAGTGGTATTCTACAAGAGCTGCTCCCACACTGGTGGATCAGACACATCTATGCATTACATAGATGACCATTCATTTTATTGGTTGACTCATTGTGGGTATATGACGGTACATAAAAAATACAGAAAGCCAATCTGTAATAACAGCTCTGATACTGGTGGGAAAAACGCATCAATGCATTACATGGATAACCATTCATTTTATTGGCTGGAATGCTGCGGTTGTATGCCAGTACATCACCAGTACAGAGAGCACCTTACAAACTGGCGGACCAGACATGTCTATGCATTACATAGATGACTATTGATTTTATCGGTTGGCAGTGGCTTCCACTGAACAATCTAAAGTCACTGGCTTCTTTTTTTAAAAGGAGTTGCTTTCAGGAGAAAACTCCTTGAAAGTGTTGTGTTTCACTTGGGAATAAGCCTGCTATCATATGGTATATCAAAGGTGAAGCAATTACATTATTTTTCTCTAATAGCAGTATCTATGAAAAGACATGGGTCACCAGACCTTAGACAGATAAGTATTGTCTGTATATCCATACCATATGTTTTAGGCTATTTTTACTTATATATTCGCCCTATTCATGCTATCTACTTTTAGATCTCCGTGTTGAGGATATGAATGTATAGCAATTGATTTGCACATTATTTGCATCTCATTATTAATTATGTGCCTTTTCATTTGTGCCAGGAAGGACCTCATCAAATAAGTATAGAAAGAATAGCAAAAAAAAGACTCATAATGAAATAATAACCTTTCATTCCAAAAATGACTTGTGACAGTGAGAATTCTTGCCAAGAGACCTAAACACATGTTTCACTGCTCAAAAAGACAGAAACTAATATACTGCAAACAACCATTATTGTCAAATGTGAGCCGGCAGTTTAGCTGTCAGTAGCCGACAGCAGTGGGCACATGTCAGCAGCAGTAATTGAAAATATACAATAGAAAAATAAGAAAAATAATGTAAAAGATATCAACACATGTAACTTCATATCAAGTGGGACATACGGTGAACAGGAACTTTTTCTTGTTTTAAATCATTCACATATGCTCTTGGCTTCTTATTTTACCATTTAGTCCTGCAGATTTGTGCTGCATTTCCCATAGATTGATCATTTCCTCCCTTGGTAAAACTGCCTCTACTCAGTGCTGAACTACACAAGGCACTAAGAGTGATATACGAATTTAGCGATTTCTGCCTTGTCACATGTCATCAGGAGAGATGACTACTCAACTGCTTTTAAATTGTTGAAAGTGTAGTATAATGACACTACTGCGGTCCCCACTGCATAGTTTGAACGCTGCCACTATCATTATCATCTGTCTGTTAAATATACAGATATACAGTGCTGCCTGTCTACACTAACAGATGTATAGACTCCAGAGGAATTAGTTTACATGGGTTTATGTGCAAAATGTCTTTCTATGCCAACAAGCTAGTAGCTACAAACAAATACAAACACAGCCAAGCTGCTTTCGTACTTTAATGCCTATGGGTGTTTTTGTGACATTTGTACTACACAGTGTAATTGTTATTTTTGGGAATGTCTTTGATACAGTAGAAACATGCAACTTTCTGTGTTCTATGCATCATGTCATGTTGTGTCTGTTTTTAGACTATCTCCAAAGACTAAGGCACTGATTAGCTTATCATAAAGCTAAGAGGAGTTCTAGACTTAAAAAAAAAGGAAAAAAAAAGATTCATTAAAGCTTTTATGACAGCATTTTGGCAAAAAAAGCTTTGAACGGATGCATAATTTTTGAGCAACTCTCATGCCATTTTGGTCCAGCTCCAGCAAAGTGGTTGGCGGCGCTCCCCACAAATCTTCCTCTAGCACAAACTGAAGTAGGATTTATGGCGAGGCGCTTACTGAGTTGTGCGCCACTTGTCCAACATTCCTGATTCATGAATCAGGACAATTAGACTCTAGCCCATTTCCACAACAAGACCACTAGTCTTGACAAATCTAACCCAAAGTCTAAAGGAGTATGGGTGGATGCATTTTATGCACATCCATAACCTATGGTACGTTAGCACTGAAAACTAATAAATTATCACATAGAAGTATTAATTGAACATGTGTAGGCCATGGCGCTGAAAATTAGTATTGTAGGTGAAATTTTTTAGCCCATATTGCATATTCATATGTGTTAGGAGTCGAGTTCCCTCCTCTGCACAGGGGGAATCTCGGTCCATCTCCGCTGCGGTCCCCCATTCTTCTCCTGCCGCAGTGGAGCCTGCTCAGTGGAGACGTCGGTCCCAGCGTCTCGCTCAGTCTGACTCTGTGCTAAGAGTTACTGCTGCCTTTCCTGCTTCTGCCATTGAAGTCGGTGCTGGGCAGCGGCGAGCAGACGCTTCTGGGTCTAAGTCCTGCTTTGCTCGTTCTGGGCATGCCCGGAGTAAGATCTCTCAGTGGAGATCGAGGGTCACATGATCTGATACTGCAGCTAAGGTCATTGGCTCCTTCAGGAAGGTCCTGTAGGTGCCCACGCTCTGGTGTAGCTTCTCATTGGTCCTTCTAGGAAGGTCCTGTATGTGCTGCAGCTATTTAAGGTTCGCATGACCGCACGGCCATGCGCTAGTATTGTTCCTTGTTAAGTGCTTTGCGTCAGTGTGGTCACGAAAGTATGTGTTCAGGGAACCGGCTGAAATAAGCCCCTAGAATGCTGGCACCTCTGGCGAGGAGTTTGTGTTTGAATGTGTTCAGGGACCCGGCTGAAATAAGCCCCTAAAATGCTGGCACCTCTGGCGAGGAATTTTGTGTGCATGCGTGACCACTGACTGCTCTCTGTGTGGGCAGTTAGCCTGTGTCTCTGTGAAGCCTAACAGGGCACAGTGCTTTTCTTTCACGACTACTCGGTGAAGTAACTGAGTTAGTCCATACCGCCATATCGTGCCGCCGTTGCTAGCAGCAGGTACTCCTGCACAGTGGACCCCGGCCTGCGAACGCACCAATATCAATAAAAACATCTCTATTTATTTTGTGCGTTCCGCTAGCTGTAACTATATGTTTGAGATTTCTCACAGACATACATATGTTTTTTTCTCTCTGAAATTTAAATGGACTGTGAAAAGAAAAAAGTGCCAAAAAATTCCGAGCTCTAAGGGTATGTTCCCATGGTCAGTAAACACTGTGGGTTGGGCACTGCGTACATCTGCAGTGTTCAACCCGCAATGGCCAGATGTTACAGCATAGTGGATGGGATTTGAAGAAATCCCATCTCCACTATGCATGCACCGGCACCCGCAGCTTACCTGCAGAGACGCACATGCGGTGCGTCTTTCCAGACCGCAGCATGTCAATATCTCCGTACAATGTATTGGGCGTGGTGATTCCACACTGTTCAATGAACACATGCGGAATCACCTGCATTCAAAAGCCCGCAGCGCTTTGGATGGAGCGGACATGTGCTGCATCCAAAGAGCTGCCAGTTTCTGACTGTGGGATCATACCCTAAAGTAGTACAACTGACACCTTCCACATATGACTAACTAGCAGTCCACTAGCTATACAAGTATGTACATTACTAGTATGCATTGATTAGTTAAGCACACCTTTACTTCAACATTAAAAATGTAAGATTAATCAATTCTTTGGAATGAGGATCCTGCTAAAAGCAGCCAAGATCTTACCTTTCTGTACTCCTTTTAGTGTAACTTGGGGAAGGAATTGGGATGATTTTCTCAGCTCAGGTAAAACTTTAAGAGGAACTAGTGATGAGTGAGCCTGCTCGGATAAGGTGCCTTACCAACTGCACATTTAGCGTTTCCTACTCCCACACTACCTCCTCATATAACCCTCTCTCTGTTGGTGTTCCTCAAGGCTCTGTCCTAGGACCCCTTCTCTTCTCCATCTATACCCTTGGCCTGGGACAACTCATTAAGTCCTATGGCTTCCAGTACATCTATATGCTGATGACACTCAGAACTACTTCTCCAGCCCAGATGTCACTTCTCTGCTGTCCAGAATCCCAGAGTGTCTATCAGCCATATCCTCCTTCTCCTCTTGTTTCCTCAAGCTCAATGAGGACAAATCTGAACTAATTATGTAGCGCCCCCACTGCCGCAGGGCCGAGGGGTACCCGGTACCGGGCCTCTGAGTCTCTGTTCTGGTGTTGTCACGGTGGCTAGACCCGGTCCGTGACCCTGCTGAGGGGTGTACAGTAATAGGTGTGGCTAGATGATGGTGGTGGTGATGCTGTAGTGGTGCGGTGCAGTAAATAACGAGGACACCAGGTTGCAGTCTCTTTACCTCTTTACTGAAGATCTCTGGGTCCTCAGTCCGGAATCCGGATAACCAGGCTGCGCAAGTCCGGCCGGTCCAATGGCACCTCCAGAGTTCTCTTAACAGGTGGAAATCTGCGCCTTCCTGCTAGCGCTATGTGTTGTGGTCCTTCCCTGCTGTGCTTACGGAAAGTCCCCACAACTGTTGTGTCCGTTTCTTAAGTTCCCTCACAACTCAATTAGATGATGTTCTGCTAATCCTCCGTCCCTCCCTGATGTTACGGTTAGGACGGCACCCGTATGACGGGTAGGCTCGGAGCTCTTCCGGGACCCTAGAGTCGCCCCTCTCCACAAGTTGCCCCCCAAGACTGCATAGGTGATTTAGGTGAGACAGCCCGCCTTAGACTGACTGTCCTGCCGTTGGTTTGGAGTATTGCTTGAAGCTGAATATTGTAATACTCCCTTGGCGTTCCGGCCGCCGGTTGTGCGCCTCAGTAGGATGTTGCCTCGGTCTTACAGCACGACTCCTACTGGTATTCTCCTTGTTGCTTTGATCTCGTTTCTCAATCAGCACAATCTATCTCGCTTCCAGTCCCTCCTTGGGTACCGCCGCTATACTGAGCAGGCACGGTCCCGTTACGTTCGCTCAAGTTGCCAAGCCTCTGTCAGGATCCCACCCCTGACAGGGACCCTACCGAATCTTCTCCCACAACACCCTCTGCCACAAGGTGTTGCCTGGTTCCAACCCAGTCAGCTTTCTGATCTAACTTCCTGCCTGACCCCCAGTTTACCCACAATGGTGGTGAGTGGCCTAGTGAATAGAATCCTTAGCTCCCCCTGGTGGCCCGGCTGTGAAATGTATTGGTGTCTGTGATACCTGTCCAGATGAACTCCTTCAGTGCCATCAGACGTACTATAGCTCCCCTTAGTGGCGGAACCACAGTACTGCAACGACCAGGACTCTGGGGCGCTGCACTCCCCCCCGGTTAAATCCAGTACTCCGGGACTGGGAAGAAAACAACAATACAGGTTAGCAAAAAGACATACAATTTTGTTGCGTGCAATAACAATAAGTATACTTGAACAGAGCTTCCCTTTATGGGAGGTGAGGACACTTGAACGTTACAAACATGGTTAGATATCATAGCAACATGCTATAAGTAACTTTTCTTACCCAACCGGGTATTCTACTTAGTACAAATGCTCGAACAATAATTTAACATTGCCTTTAAGGACGTACACTCTGAATCCACTAAAGACCTTCTTATAATCACATTATAAGGCAATTTTAACTTTTCATTCTCCTTCTTTAAATCTGCAGGACCGGCTGTCCCAACCGCACCAGACCTTCTGCCTCTCCTTTCTGTTACAGGACCGCCCCGTTCAGCCCGGGCCTACTGCCTTTTCAACTACTATACACAGTATAGAACATAACATTACTTTCAGTTTTAGATCCATGAGCCATCTCTATATGGCTCCTAAGAGGACTCACTAACTAACCCCGTACGGGTTCACTGTCTGTCCCCAGGTTTCTATCATCATTATTAAACATTTCTCACAATTAACTTGTTAAATACACATAACTTCTTCATATAAGCATCTTCATCATTTTCTTTTGTCAAGACATTATTACTTTCTGTCTTAAAGCAATATCACCCTTCAAGTGCAACAGGTGAACGTCCTCTTTAAAAGGTGACCAAGTCTCCATGAGGTAGCATATCTTCTCAAGCTACCAGTCCGTACTCAGCAAAGGCTCCGGTGCGGTAACTTCGCAAAGAGTCTCTTATTAAGTAAAACCAGTAGGGAGCACCTTTAAGAAGGTGCAAACTATTTACAAGCAGTTTGTATCATGCACTGTTCATGATTGCGGCAGTTCTGGAAACTTGTGCAAAACGTGGAAAAAGCAAACAAAACAATAGGGATCCCGGGTCAACAAGGGGATCCCTTTAAGAGTTAACCCTGGACGGGTTTAGCAGCAAAAATCAGGAAACGAACAAACAGTTAAGGAACTATTTACAAATAATGCAGTGTCTTACTCATTTTGTGGCTGTGCAGGGGGTGGTCTCCTTCCAGGCCTCACCCGGCCAACGGGTCGCCTCGGTGTATCAAGGGCCGGTCCTGGCTCCAACAGCGACAGGACCCCTCTGCGGGATGCCCTCCTTGCTTGTGGGCAAGCGCGACCCAGAGGCACGCGGTGGACCCGGACCTCCTGAGGTTCCGCGGGGACAGGCTCCGGCACCTTCCCTGCAGAAGGCTCATCCTCCGGCGTCCCGGCAGCAGCCTGGAGGGCGATGCACCGCTGGATGCCTCGAGCAATCCAGCCAGTTTCGCCAGCCTCCCTCCTCCACCGGGTGTAGGTCACTGCATCGCCAGGCTCCAGGTCGGAATTGTACCTTCCCCCGCAGGGCTCCACTTCTTCCCGATCCACACGGACCTGCAGTGGCTCCCCGATCTCCTGGATAACTCCCCTTCCTTTCCGGGAGTTGAAGGATACCACTACACCCCAGTGTGACGGTGGAACCTCCTCAACGCTCCTCAGATCCACCTGGGCTGCCGGTTGGGGTCTTTTCCGCCATGCTGTCATCAGGCGCTGCAGGTGCTCTGCCTCCGGCAGGATCCTCAGGCCCTGTACCTGCAGCGTACCTTCCGCCGCGGCCGGGTTGGGAGGAGCAGGGGACACCGGAGACAGGCGGACCTCCGTGGGCTGGCCCAGCCGAGCGAGCACGCGGGCATCAGCCTCCAAGCGGCGTGCTATCTGTCGGGCCTTGGCTGCGGCCACACACTTCTCGGACATCTGCCAGTTGGGTCGACCCATCGGTGGTTCCGTGAGGGCCAGTCCCCGCAACGATGGCGTCTCTGAGGCTGTGTCCGGTGATGCGGCTCCATGCCGAGTCAGGTCATCCCCACGCGGTGCTCCCGGCGTCGCCATCTTTATCTCCTCCCCAGCGTATTCTTCCCACGGTCTCTTTCGTGGGCGGCCCCGTCTCCATGGTCTCCACCCTCCAAACAGGATCAGGAGGCGGACCTCGGCTGTTGACGGACACGTCCTCAGGACACAGAAATATTTAGACTGGGCAGCCATTGTCTTTTGCGCTCTTCAGCTTGTCCACGCCTACTCCACGCCCCTCTTCTTCTCCTGCACTCTCCTCAGCGCTGTAATGGCGGCGGATTTTGGCGGCAAGTGGCACGGCACAGTCTTTGCAATAAAGTAAGGTCCAAGCATAATAAATCACAGTTCCAAGGCACACATGACCTGATTCTTCAGGCTTAAGTTGATCCTGTTCGTGACGCCAAAATGTAGCGCCCCCACTGCCGCAGGGCCGAGGGGTACCCGGTACCGGGCCTCTGAGTCTCTGTTCTGGGGTTGTCAAGGTGGCTAGACCCGGTCCGTGACCCTGCTGAGGGGCGTACAGTAATAGGTGTGGGTAGATGATGGTGGTGGTGATGCTGTAGTGGTGCGGTGCAGTAAATAACGAGGACACCAGGTTGCAGTCTCTTTACCTCTTTACTGAAGATCTCTGGGTCCTCAGTCCGGAATCCGGATAACCAGGCTGCGCAAGTCCGGCCGGTCTAATGGCACCTCCAGAGTTCTCTTAACAGGTGGAAATCTGCGCCTTCCTGCTAGCGCTATGTGTTGTGGTCCTTCCCTGCTGTGCTTATGGAAAGTCCCCACAACTGTTGTGTCCATTTCTTAAGTTCCCTCACAACTCGATTAGATGATGTTCTGCTAATCCTCCGTCCCTCCATGATGTTACGGTTAGGACGGCACCCGTATGACGGGTAGGCTCGGAGCTCTTCCGGGACCCTAGAGTCGCCCCTCTCCACAAGTTGCCCCCCAAGACTGCATAGGTGATTTAGGTGAGACAGCCCGCCTTAGACTGACTGTCCTGCCGTTGGTTTGGAGTATTGCTTGAAGCTGAATATTGTAATACTCCCTCGGCGTTCCGGCCGCCGGTTGTGCGCCTCAGTAGGATGTTGCCTCGGTCTTACAGCACGACTCCTACTGGTATTCTCCTTGTTGCTTTGATCTCGTTTCTCACTCAGCACAATCTATCTCGCTTCCAGTCCCTCCTTGGGTACCGCCGCTATACTGAGCAGGCACGGTCCCGTTACGTTCGCTCAAGTTGCCAAGCCTCTGTCAGGATCCCACCCCTGACAGGGACCCTACCGAATCTTCTCCCACAACACCTTCTGCCACAAGGTGTTGCCTGGTTCCAACCCAGTCAGCTTTCTGATCTAACTTCCTGCCTGACCCCCAGTTTACCCACAATGGTGGGGAGTGGCCTAGTGAATAGAACCCTTAGCTCCCCCTGGTGGCCCGGCTGTGAAATGTATTGGTGTCTGTGATACCTGTCCAGATGAACTCCTTCAGTGCCATCAGACGTACTATAGCTCCCCTTAGTGGCAGAACCAAAGTACTGCAACGACCAGGACTCTGGGGCGCTGCAATTATCTTTCCTCCATCTTGCATACCCTCCCTACTTGATCTATCACAATAAATGACATCACATTTTTCCCTTTGTCAGTAATCCGCTGCCTCAGAGTTACCCTTGACTCTGCCCTGTCCTTCAAACCACACGTCCAAGCTATTGCCACCTCCTGTCACTTCCAGCTCAAAAATATTTCCAGTATCCATCCTTTACTCAACCATCACTCTACCAGAATGCTTGTTTATGCCCTAATCATCTCCCGCCTTGACTACTGTATCATCCTCCTCTGTGGCCTACCTTCTAACACTCTCCCACCATTCCAGTCCCTCCTTAACTCTGCTGCATGACTAATTAACCCCTTTGCGCAGCTTCCCATTTTCGTTTTTGCATTTCTGTTTTTCGCTCCCCTTATTCCCAAAGCCATAGCTTTTTTATTTTTCCATCAGCATGGCCATGTGAGTGCTTGTTTTTTGCGGAACAAGTTGTATGTTTGAATGACACCATTGGTTTTACCATATCATGTACTCAAAAACGGGAAAAAAATTTCAATTGCAGTGAAATTGCAAAAAAAAAGTGCAATGCCACAACCGTTTTTAATTTTTTTTATCATGTTTACCAAATTGTAAAACTGGAATGCCATTACGATTCTCCAGGTCATTACAAGTTCATAGACACTAAACATGTCTAGGTTCTTTTTTATTTAAGCGGTGACCAAAAAATCCAAATTTTGGTAAAAAAAAAATGTGCACCATTTTATGAGACCCGTAGCGTCTCCATTATGATCTCGGGTTGGGTGAGGGCTTATTTTGTGCATGCGAGCTGATGTTTTTAGTGATACTATTTTGGTGCAGGTACGTTCTTTTGATTGCCCGTTATTGCATTGGAATGCAATGTCGTGGCAACCAAAAAAGTAATTCTGGTGTTTTGACATTTTTCTCACTACATTGTTTAGCGATCAGGTTAATCCTTTTTTTTATTGATAGATCGGGTGATTCTAAATACGGCAATACCGAATATGTGTATTTCCACCCTTAAATATAGATTTTTCACACGGTTTTCTTTTTCTGCCCAAACAGTAGCAATATGCTTGCCATGCAATTCATGCATAAGAAATGAGTACACATGCTTTACATGAGCTATCGTCTAAGCCATTTTGACAAAAATAAAGACACTTGTTTTCAATACATACAGTCTTACCCTTGTTTGCTCTTTAAATTTTTTATTGTTCAGTAATTCATACACAAAGAAAGCATTAACATGCCCATGAGAACTCTTAAAAGTGAAAAATAACACAGAGTTGGATGCCTGAAGCAAGCCACTGCATGGTTCACAGCCTAATGCTCCAGAAACCAGAACCTTTCTCGGAATTGATCACTTTCCTTGTTTTAGAGTGAAATGCTCTCAAGAGCTTATATCCGTCTTCCATCTACTCTAGGTTTTATTACTTCTTTTGTAATATTTAACACATCTAAAGACACCTTCAAAAGACAAATCTTTAATTTTAAGGATTTAATGGTCTACGACGAGGTGTAATACTCGATGTATCTAGTTTGTCTTGTTCAAATGTAATAATAAATGAATTATGAAGACTGACTTACATTAAGATAGCAAAGGTTAAATGAATGATCATACAATGGATTGCAGATCCTCTTCAATATTATGCATGCTTTAACAATATTAACCAATGGGACTTGGTTCTGTGATATAAGAAAACTAATTCCCTATGGGTTATCCATAGAAAAATCCCTGGAACTACACTGGTATACTTGTAATGAGTTATATATTTTAATGTATTGTTTGTTCATGACTAGTTTAATGCCTTAAGTAGATTTACAATAGGAAAAAAATCCAATCTCACTATACATTTTAATTGATGCCCCTGAAGCTTGGCAGGTTTAATTGCCTGGAGGCTCCTAACATGTTATTTCATACACATCTATGCAACCATTCATTTCAGATGATGACTTGAGTTGAAGTCTGTTTTAGCTGGAGAGTCCATCTTAGAAGGCCCATCAACTACCAAAGTTTCCTTATATTGATACTCTATTTCCAATATCAGACTGGTGTTATCTATGTAGTTAGAATTGTATATTATTATGAAGAGGATGGGAAATGCATGATGTAGTATCCAGCTTCCGCAGCCTTATCACTAATTCTAGAGTGACTGTCATACCTTCAGGGATCTAGGAGATGCATACTGGTCTTGGATTCATGGATTACTACTTAAGATTTGAATTGCCATACTTTACTGTTGCAGCCATATATCTGAAATGTCATATGGACTATTACTCGTTTCAAAAATTGCCAAAACAGGGTTTCAAAAGTTTTAGGTTTTACCCATGACCAATTCTTGCTGCTAATAAGATAATGAAAGCTGGGTACATTCTGTTCATTGCAATATGATTACACTTACCCATAGAGATGAGCTGATCACTTTGTGCAACCCCAATACACAGTCCAGGTCAATGCTCTCTGGCCATCACCAAGAACTATGCAAATTTCCTGAGCTTCTGGCTTCCTCAGCATGTCATTTGATTCGCCAACCTGGTGTGACCTTATCTGTGTGGTATGCAGTCCACAGTTGACGTCTCACCAGCCTTGCTAATCATAAGCTAAGCCTTGGATCCCAGAGAGCAAGAAGATTTGGCAAGCTCCCTTCCATGGCCAGGGAATACTGACCTGGAGTGTGGACCGGGGTCATGAGAAGCGATCCACTCAGCTCCACTTACATAATTTAGTTGGCCCATCTGTTTTGTAGACATTGAATAAATTGTTAAATGTATTCATGGATCATCCAAATTGTCCTAAAAGGAGGTTATAGTTTGAATATTTGTGTACCTCTAGATTTATGATGTTATTTTTGTGTTTGTTTTTATGGTACTTGTTGCTATACTTCTTGTATATTGTATTGTTGCTATACTTCTTGTATATTGTATTGTGCATTTTGGGTATAATATCAAAGTGTGTTAATCTCAATAAAAGTATTGCATGTTCTGAACTATATTTGACTTTATCATGCCCTGTCTTCAAAGAAAAAATAGATAAAACTTAGCAAATACACATGCCTTACTACTGTACACATATCCTACACAGCCCTAAATAGAAATCTTACATTAATCCATTATTAGGATGAAGCATTAAAACAATATCTCCAAGGTTCGTGTTGCACAATTTAGTAAACAGGAAAGTACCACATTTGACATCACTGATTAAGGCCAGGCATTTCCAAAGCTCCATACACATTTCTGAAATCCACAATGCATCAATTTTTAATAATTCCACTCTCACTGCTCCATTAAAAAGATGGTAGGGGAAAGATTTTAGAGTAATTAATGATATAGTTAGCTGCTAAATATTAATAGGAATCGTAGTTCTGCATAAAATATAACATATAAACCTTGCCAATACAGACACACCAGTAATTAAAGTTGAATATGTAATTATGCTGATTTATAAGACAGGGAAAAAGTTACACTTTTCCAGGCTCTATGTAAACGGTGGGTAATAGTTAAAGTTGTATTTTATGGTTTTAATAAAAGGGCAATGCACTTAATTTAGTGCTAGTTCAGAGCTGGTTTGAAGATCATAATCAGTCAGATAATGACTATGTACATTCCAGGGTACTTTTATGGACATTGGCTCAATAAGGAGGATTTTCTGCTTTTGCGTCTCTCACAGTTATAGCAGCGGGATGTTAATAAATATAATGTGTCTCTTTAGGCTCAAATTTGGGTATTCTGTGTATGGGATGTATTTTAATGAAACTGAAGTGATCCTGTATATGATCTGTTAAGCACAATAAACAGAGTTTACATAAGCAAAACAAGCGGCATTCTGCTGTTTTTATCTAAGATTAAATGAAAAGAAATGTTAGACACATAAAACATACAGCAGTTAATAGCTGGAGCATGTCTAAAGGGAGTGATTCTATATCTACCTCTAAAGGTCACAAACTATGCATCAGTTTAATACCCTTGTCCAAAAAATAAATAATGTTAAACTACGGGAGCAATGGCAATATATATACCAGTCAAAAAAACTTTAATATATATATATATATATATATATATATATATATATATATATATATTCAAAAAAAGCAGGCAGCACTCCGTTTTCAGAAAAATATGCAGGACTTTAATGAACCCACATGTCTCAGCGACGTTTCGGCTCAACTGAGCCTTTCTCAAGCCTTGAGAAAGGCTCAGTTGAGCCGAAACATCGCTGAGACATGTGGGTTCATTAAAGTCCTGCATATTTTTCTGAAAACGGAGTGCTGCCTGCTTTTTTTGAATATTGATTGGAGACGACCGGTGGACGGGTGGTCTATGGGCATTGCACCCGAAGCTAAGTATAAGGAGTTGTGCTGTTCCATTTTTTGGGTATTATATATATATATATACATATATATACATACATACATACACACACACATACAATATAATATTGGAGGAATTTTGTCCCACTCATCTTTGCAAAATTGTTGTAATTCTGCCACACTGGAGGGTTTCCGAGCATGACCGCCTTTTTAAGGTCATGCCACAGCGTCTCAATCTGATTAAGGTCAGGACTTTGACTAGGAGACTTCAAAGTCTTAATTTTGTTTTTCTTAAGCCATTCAGAGGTGGACTTGCTGGTGTGTTTTGGTTCATTGTCCTGTGCACTTCAGCTTGATGTCACAAGCAGATGTTCGGATATTCTCCTTCGAAATCTTTTGGCAGACAGCATAATTCATGGTTCCATTTACCACAGCAAACCTTCCAGGTCCTGAAGCAACAAAACAGCCCCAGACCATCACACTGCTACCACCATATTTTACTGTTGGTATGATGTTCCTGTTCTGAAATGGTGTGTTACTTTGATGCCAGATGTAATGGGACATACACCTTCCAAAATGTTCAACTTTTGTCTTGTCAGTCCACAGAGTATTATCAAGATGTTTCTGGCAAAACTGACACAAGCCTTTATGTTCTTATAGCTCAGCAGTGGTTCTTGTTTTGGAACTCTGTCATGCAGGCCATTTTTGCTCAGTCTCTTTCTTATGGTGGAGTAATGAACACTAACCTTAAAGGGACTCTGTCACCTCAAAAATCGTATGTGAGCTAAGCCCACCGGCATCCGGGGTCTTATCTACAGCATTCTGTAATGCTGTAGATAAGCCCCCAATGTAACCTGAAAGATGAGAAATAAAGGTTAGATTATACTCACCCAGGGGCGGTCCCACTGCAGTCCGGTCCGATGGGCATCGCGATCCGGGTCCAGCGCATCCTATATTCATTCAATAATGTCCTCTTCTTGTCTTCTTGCAGTGGCTCCGGCGCAGGTGTACTTTGTCTGCCCTGTTGAGGGCAGAGCAAAGTCCTGCAGTGCGAAGGCGCCGGGGCTCTCTGACCTTTCCTGATGCCTGCGCACTGCAGTACTTTGCTCTGCCCTCAACAGGGAAGATAAAGTACGCCTGCACCTGAGCCACTGCAAGAAGGCAAGAAGAGGATGTCAATGAAGATAGCAGGTGCTGGACGGATCGTGACGCCCATTAGACCGGACCACATCGGGACCGCCCCTGGGTGAGTATAATCTAACCTTTATTTCTCATCTTTCAGGTTACATTGGGGGCTTATCTACAGCATTAAAGAATGCTGTAGATAAGCCCCTGATGCCAGTGGGCTTTGCTCAGATATGATTTTTGGGGTGACAGGTTCCCTTTAACTGAGGCCAATGAGGTCTTTGGATGTGGTTGTGGGGTCTTTTTTAACCTCTTGGATGAGTCATTACTGTGCTCTTGGGGTAATTTTGGTCAGCCAGCCACTCCTGGGATCCATCATTTCTGGATAAAGGCTCCCAATGTGGATCGATGGAGTCACAAAGCTTTAGAAATTACTTTATACCTTTTCCAGACTGATAGATGTCAATTGCCTTGTTTCTTATTTGTTCCACAATTTTTTAGGATCACGGCATGATGTTTAGCTTTTTATGAGCTTTTGGTCTACTTCACTTCCGGCAGGTCCTATTTAAGGGATTTCTTGATTGAGACTAGATGTGGCAGTAATCAGGCCTGCGTGTGGCTAGGAAATTTGAACTCAGCTTCCCAAACATGATAAACCACAGTTAATTTATGTTTTAAGGGGGGCAATCACTTTTTCACACAAGGCCCTGTAGGTTTGGATTTCAATTTCCCTTAAAGCAAACCTGTCAGCATAATTTTGCTCAGTAAACTACAGACACAGTCAGGTTTGTGATGTTACACTGATTAAAAAGATACCTTGGTTGATGAAATCCATCTTATGGTTGTGGCTTAATCTGAATTTGTAGTTTTAAGTTAATGAGACTATTGTGCTCCAAGGAGGCCTGTGGATGGGGCTTTATGTAGCACTCTGCCTACATATTCATCTGTATGGGATTATGACAGGTTACTGATCCAGCAGTCACCCGCCCCCTATTTTACATACTGCATATACTACTCTGGGGTTGGAAAAAAAATTTGCCTGCAGCAAAATGGCGTTGACAGAGGCACTTGTTCTGTAGAATCTATCGGAACGCGATAGATGGTACTGCTTAGATGCTAAAGCAATACATATGCGATACATGCTACAGTGCAGGAGCCATTTTAATTCAATTACCATAATTTTCGGACTGTAAGACAAACCGGATTATAGGATGCACCCCACATTTTCCTTAGAAAATTAGGGAAAAAAATTAATGTGTCAAATGAGGCTCCATCTTACAGTCCAAATTCAGCTTACCAGGGGGTAGGTTGTGATCGAGAGTGCTGCTGGAGTGGGTCCACAGGAGGTTTTGGTGGTCTGGGGATGATCTGACTCATCCCAGGCTGGTGCAGCAGGTTTGGTGGTGCGAGGTCTCCTCCATTTTGTGAAAGCCCGGAGCGCCCACACATCCATCCCAGGATGGTGCGCAGCAGTTTTGCAGATGCCTGATGGTGCGGGGGCTCCGCCGATATTTTGTGAAATCCAAAGCCCCCACACATCCATCACAGGCTGGTGAGAGGCAGTTTTGGAGATGCTCGGTTATGCGGGGCCTCCACCAACATTTTGTGAAAGCCTAGAGCCCCCACACTTCCATTTCTGTAATGCAGTGGTTTTCAGGAAAAGGGCCGCCGGATGTGATGCATGCGCAGAATGAGATCTCAGCAACGAGATCTCATCTCCCAAGATCTCAATCTACACGTGTGCCGCCTGCGGCGGTCATTTTTCTGGAGGTCAACGCATTACAACAATGGAAGTGCTGGAGCTCCGGGCTTTCACCATATGTCAGCAGAGCCCCCGCACAACCGACTGGGATGGATGTGTGGGGGCTCCAGAATTTCACAAAATGTCGGCGGAGCCCCCGCACTACCGAGCATCTCCAAAACTGCTGTGCATCAGCCTGGGATGAGACTCCTGGTAAGTACATCCAGACTAGCTGACGCACCACCATTTTCCTCCAATTTTTTGTGTGAAAAAAAGGGGGTCTCATAGTCCGAAAAATATGGTAATTTTTTTTTCTAACCCCACAATACTATATGCAATATGTAAAATAGGGGGCAGGTCACTTAAGCATCAGTGACCCATCATTTAAGTTCATAAGGATTACTATGTAAGCAGAACACCACATAAAGCCCCAACCACAGGCCACCCCGGATCATGAGAATCTCATTAACTGAAAACTACAAATAAAGATTAAAAAGCAACCACAAGATCGAATCATCAAGGATGGTATCATTTTAGTCAGTTTAGCGGCGCCAAACTGACAGTATTTGTAGGTTACTGTCCACAATCCTGCTGACAGGTTTGCTTTAATAATAAAGACTTTCATTTAAAAACTGCATTTTGTGTTTACTTGTATTATCTTTGGCTAATATTTGAATTTGCCTGGTGATATGAAACATTTAAGTGTGACAAGTGACAAATACTCAAAAGAACAGTATTTAGAAAACATGAGAAATTGTGTTCTATAATGAATCCTAATAATCAGTATTTATACATACACTGATGTTACATAGTCCCGCACTTCATTATTACAGTACTTCTGTTCATTTATCACTGAGTATTCTCTTATACTTTATCAAATATTTTTTTTTTTTATTAAACTGTGCTCATAACATATATGTATAATAATACTAATTTTGCTCTGGAAGACAACGCAGGCTTAAATAGTTGAGAAAATGTAAATTTGCAAATCTTTGAAGATTTCTGTAGTATCTAGCACCAAGACAGGAGCATCAGATCTTTTCAGTTATATATAGGAAGGTGGCCTGGCCTTTATTAATTAATCCAAAGATTGATTTACCAACGTATTTTTTTTTCTAGTACCTCAAATCACTCCTGTACAATTTTTGCAGGTTGGCAGGGCACATGCTTAAAGAGACCACTGGCATTAGGGAATTCCATTGCCATGAAGGCTTGTCCCTGGTCTGCAACAGTGTGTAGGTAAGGCTGGTTTCACACTTGCGTTTTGATCTGCAGCGTTTGTACAGAAAAAAACGCATGCGTTTTTTTTCCCTATGTTTAACATTAAAAACGCTTTTGCTGCATGCGTTCTGTCGCAGAAATGCAACATGTAGTAATTTCTAGAGGCGTTTTTTTGCCTCAAAAAAAACACATGCATTTTTTTGCGGCAAAAAAACGTATTGTTGTCTATGTAAACGCATGCGTTTTTAAGCACATGCGTTTGCTTGCATTAAAAATGCATGCGTTTTTATAGAAAAAAACAAGAATACACCCTGATAAGCCACCCCCCCACCATCAAGGTGATAGTGATCCTACCCCTAACCCTACCCCTAACCCTAACCCTAACCCTAGGGATCCAAACCCTAACCCTAACCCTACCCCTAACCCTACCCCTACCCCTAACAATATGACAGTGAATACTCTACGAGTTAATATTTTTAGTACTCTATAGCAATACCGTATATCTTGGGGTGTCCACATTAAACAAAGCTTTTTATTAGAAGAATGTCCTGGTCACCAGGTCAACATAATAGCCAATCCCTATGGATCCCTAGGATACCTAGGGTTAGGGTTAGGGTTAGGGGTAGGGTTAGGGTTAGGGTTAGAGTTTGGATCCCTAGGGTTACGGTTAGGGTTAGGGTTTGGATCCCTAGGGTTAGGGTTAGAGTTAGGGGTAGGGTTTGGATCCCTAGGGTTAGGGTTAGGGTTAGGGGTAGGGTTTGGATCCCTAGGGTTAGGGTTAGGGTTAGGGTTAGGGTTAGGGTTTGGATCCCTTTATCACCTTGATGGTGGGGGGTGGCTTATCAGTGACCTGGTGACCAGGACATCTATATATAATTGTCTAAGGGTTTTTCCATCTGTCTGTCTGTCCTGGAAATCCCGCGTCTCTGATTGGTCGAGGCCGCCTGGGCCTCGACCAATCAGCGACGGGCACAGTATCGACGTAGATGTCATAATGGAAATCCCGCATCTCTGATTGGTCAAGGCCGCCAGGCCTCGACCAATCAGTGACGGGCACAGCATGGCGACGATGATGTCATAAAGGTTGCCTCGACCAATCAGCGATGGGCACAGTCTGCCGCGAATTCGTCTCGACCAATCAGCGACGGGCACAGTATCGACGTAGATGTCATAATGGTTGCCATGGCGACGATGATGTCATAAAGGGTGCCTCAACCAATCAGCGACGGGCACAGTCTGCCGCGAATTCTGGAATCATCATTGTACATATACTACGGGGACATGCATATTCTAGAATACCCGATGCGTTAGAATCGGGCCACAGTCTAGTTCTTCTAATAAAAAGCTACCCCTAACCCTAACCCTAGGGATCCAAACCCTAACCCTACCCCTAACACTAACCCTAACCCTAACCCTAGCTATTTCTATTTATAGTGGGTTTTCTAGTTGATTTTGATGATTGGCAGCTGTCACACACTTCTCAGCATGCGTTTCAAAAATGCAAACGCATGAAAAAACGCATGTAAACGCGTCAAAACGCCGTGTTTTTTTTACCGCATGCAAAAACGCATGCATCTAAAAAACACAGCGTTTGCACGCGTGTACATGCGTTTTTTCACCACCTGCGTTTTTTTAAAACGCTGCGTTTTGAAACGCAAATGTGAAACCAGCCTAAGTGGTACAGGTGTGATCACCCATATCATTTTGCATTACCAGGTCATACTTGCATAAACCTGAGAAGCTACAACTCATGTCATTACTATTGGGTGGCTAAATATAGACAAATATAGCATAAATATCTCCCAGCAGAGTATCATAAAATCATGCTTTTTTCAAATCTGGTCTTAAGCCACTCATTATGGGAAAGGCCAGCTAAGGAAATAAAAACCTATATTTGTCAAAATAACATCTATGTGAACATTTCCAAAAGTATCACACTGCTTCTACTGGAATCCCTTCCTGCCTTAGTGCATACTAATGCTATATCTTTTCCTAGTAAGTGATTCACATGCACCTAGCCTTACACAAGATGTCAAATAACAGCCAAACAGCTTATATTATTCTATTGATCCATGCGTTGTAACACACACAAGCCCAATGAAGGTGCTTTTGTAAGTAACCAAGGCTCGGGAAGGGTTCTGACTGATTGGCAGCTACATAGTCCTTTAACCCCTTCATGACTGGAGCTTTTTTCGGTTTTGCGCTTTCGTTTTTCACTCACCTTCTTTCCAGAGCAATAACGTTTTTATTTTTCCATCAATATGGCCATGTGAGGGCTTATTTTTTGCCGGACGAGTTGTACTTTTGAAAACCATCATTGGTTTTAGTATGTAATGTAAAGTGGTTAAAAAAAATGTGCAATTTTCCGAGCGCCGTAGCTTCTTCATTTTTTGTGATCTTGGGTTGGGTGAGGGCTTTTTTTTTGTTCACCAAGCAGATATTTTTAATGATACCACTTTTGTGCAGATATGCTCTTTTGATCGCCTATTATTGCATTTTAATGTGACCAAAAAACATAACTTTCAATTTTTTTTCTCGCTATGCCGTTTAGCGGCCAGGTCTTTTTTTTTTATTGATAGATCGTGCGATTCTGAAAGCGGTGATACCAAATATGTGTATGTTTGATTTTTTTATTGTTTTATTTTGGGGCGAAAAGGGGGTGATTTGAACTTCTATGTTTTTTGTATTTTTTATATTTTTAAAAACATTTTTCTTTAACTTTTGGCATGCTTCAATAGCCTCCATGGGAGGCTAGAAGCTGCCATAGCTCGATCAGCTCTGCTACATAGAGGCGATGATCAGATCGCCTCTACGTAGCAGAATTACTGCACTGTTATGAGGGCCGACCACAGGGTGGCGCTCATAGCAATCCGGCATCAACAACCATAGAGGTCTCAAAGAGACCTCTGGTTATTATGCCGATGAACCAATGACCCCCGATCACGTGACGGGGGTCAGCGGTGCGCGTACTTCCGGATCAATGCCACTGTCAGAGTTTGAAAGTGGCATTTAACTAGTTAATAGGCGCGGATAGATCACGATTCCACACGTGCCTATTGCAGGCACATGTCCCGGCTTTGATGCGAGCTCACCGCCGGAGCCCACATCAAAGCGGGGGTACTGACATCGGACGTACTATCCTGTCCAATGTCAGTAATAGGTTAAGCAGCAAGTTGACCTACCCTACTTATTCTCAAATCTTTCTATCATTATCAGCATTTACTTCTTTGACCATTTGTGCTACAGTGGCTGGTCTGAGAGGTTGAAGCTAGTGATGTAGTTTTTGCTCCACATGCAGATTAATGTTTGTGGAACACTTAGAATCTTTTTGCATCCTTACTGGTTGTCATTCCTTGGACTATCTTTTGTAGAGACAAACTATTAGGAACACCCAGCAAGATCTGTCATTTTGGAGATGCACTGACAAAGTTCAACCATCAAAATGTTTTCTTGTCAATTTCGCTCATATCCACAAACCAGACAATTTTTCCAGTTTTTAACACATCAGTTTCAAGGACTGATTGTTCTTACACAAGTTTGTCAAAACTGGTCCTTAGCAGTTCCTTCCCATCAACTACATATATATGTCCCAAGAACTTTTATGGATGACGTGGTCGGAAGTTAACATCCTGGCATGGCTTTATTTATTACAAAAAAGAATCAGACAAATTATAACATTTTAGAAAATTCAAGTGGTTGCTACTGAGTGGCATCAAAAAGAAGATCGTTTATTCCTCTACAACCAGGTTTCTGTATCAATCTCAACTAAAGTGCAACAAGCTTTATTTGTTACTTCTGCAGTTTTGTCCTATAATCATATAGAACCTGGCAAGGCACATACATATGGATATGAAAGTCAGCTCTTTTTCAGAACAAAATAAACTGTATCGCATAGTACTACCTAAAAGAGCTGGCTGTTTTATAGGACAGAGTCTAAAAACCTATTCTACATTGTCAAACACCCCAAAAAAGAGGGTCTTTAGATGGGTTTCTAGACTGGAATTTATCCCTAGTCATGCAGCCAGTCTCATCAAATGGGTCAGACATTGACTTATAGGGTAACCACTTCTGGGACGTACTTTGTGAGATAATATCTTTTGTTCAGCATGAGAGCTAACCAGCTTACATGCACGCTTACTGCATTTCCTGTAAGACTTCATACTGATCCCAGTACTTTCCCACACATGCAAACTCCAGTAATAAACTGGAATACATTTCTGCTATTATTAATGACACTTTCTGGGGTGAACGCTGCCACCGTAAATCTCCCACTTTTCAAAAAAGTGTTAAAGCTGGCATAAAAATGGCATTAGTAGCAACATTTTTATGCACAGCAAAATTGTAACTCATGTGGACCAGTTTTCTTTTGTAAATAGTATGATAAATTCTCATCATAGAGTTAGATTTTTTTATATGATAATCTAATATGATAAATGAATTGCACAACTAATTTAAATGTTGACATATTAACTATGACTCTTGTAAAAGTGCTTCAAATAAACAATAATTGTACAAACTCGGAGCAAAGTTATAGCGGCTACAGAGGCAAATATAATTTATAAAAAAAAATGTACAAATGTCTCTCTGTCTCAATAAGTTTATAATTTTTCTGGTTTACTTTACCTAAATAACCTTCCAACTAAGGCCTCATTAGGATGCGAGTGATTTTTCTCGTATGCTAATAAAACATTTTCCAGATAGGACATGTCTCTGGCGATTTTGTGTGGACCAGTCAGTGTACAAAAATTGAAAGACATGTAAACAGCCCCATAGACTACAATAAGTATCAGATCCATCTGTAAAATACAATTGGATACAACAAAAATGAGAAAAACGGTCATCTGAATGAGGCCTAAGTTGGGTGTTATGTGAGCTAAACAGGTTGTTTGACTGACTGTCTACATCGGAAGGTACATGCTAGCACTGGCTTGTCAGTGAAATGAAGTAGGTAGCTGAAATGTTGTGCTCACTTCTTGATCATGACGTCTGTCATTTTGTAAAGTTAGGTCACTTTAGTATGGACATTGTCAAAGTTCTGCCTGCCCATTTGAACAAAACTACCGTAAACTGTTGTAAAACTAATTAGATACAGGCAAAATAAAGTTTGAACTTTTTGACTGCACTTACATGTGTGGTTGGGGTGAGCATCCTGGACTGCTGTTTCCATTGCTGTCCATGTGATCCAGCGAGCCATTGAGGTCGTCATGTACTGCCTGTAGTAAGCCAGTGGATGCATTATTTATCAAACCTGTGTTACTCAGCAAAGGTAAACTGCTTTCTGCCAGAGCAGCCTAATGGGGAAGAAGAGAAGAAGTGTTAACCATTTTACCGCCTGCCTCTTTTATTTACAGAGCTGCATACTGTCTGTAAAAAAACTGTCATCAGGTTTCCACTGACTGATCTACGTCTTCATTATGTGTTTGTTCTCTGGAGTCCTTGGTATTCATGAGTTGTGGCTACATCACCCCCTGATGCTGATTGTCAGCTTTCTCCCTATATGCAGTACAAATAGCTGGCAATCAGTGGCGGGAGAGCAGGGGGTTGGTGAGTAGAAGTCAGAGATAAGATTTTATAACAACTATTAGGGCTCGTTTACATGCTTTATAGGCTAGCATGCAGCCCAGTGCTACACTATGGGGCAGTTCCGATCAGCATTTTTTTTCACATGCCAATTCGGCAGCATGCTGCAAGCTGCTAAGCAAATCAGATGACACACACCCATTCACGTCTATTTATTCACGTAATACATCGCATTGCACTCTGGTGTTACCCGTGTACAGTCCGACATCGGTGGACAGAGTCAGTGGAGAAGATGGAGAAATTACTTCCTCTATCTTCTTTTCACTTGTGAAACGATTCTCTCATCTATGAGAATCAGATCGCACTTTGCTGATACTCAGATCAAACTTAAATTGATCAAAGTGTTGCTTACATAAGTGATCCGATTTTGTCAGATGAGAGCATCAACGCTCACGTGACCCTGGCCTTAGAAGGCACCCAGTAAGTGACTCAGCTCCAAAATTTAAGGTCTCTGATGCTATTTAATGTGGCCCACAGATTTGGCATTATAATGCTAGCGACAGATTCCCTTTAACCTGTCAAGCAATATTATGCAGTTATCATTCTAAATTTCCCCATTAACCTGTATGATTAATTTACCTAAATGTATCTCTGAGTGGTAGCAGGCAGGTGGCAGGGGCAGGTAAAGTGTTAACATTCGCTCTTCAGTCTGCTATGACATTCTAGACAAGATATTGTAACATGGCTGGTCATCTAACATAGATTGACTAGTTCAGAAAATCACTTCAAGTCTTCTATGAGTCTTCTGTTACATAACTAGGGCAGTTTAGCTCACTTATGCATTCTGTTTTTCATCTCGCTGACAATTTCTATACAAGCAATGTTCCTCTCACTGTAGAAATCTTTAATCTGTCTACATTACTTAGAATAATGTATGTACAATCCATGAGCGGTGCACTGCCACAACCAGAATGTTTAATTCACAGAGGAAGAGTCACACCAGCAGTCATGTACTTTGTGGATATCGGAGTGTTCCAGGACTTGCCACAGGGTGTCCTTCTTGCCACTTCACATCAAAAGCAAGAAGTATTAGAGTCAGAGTGGATTCCTTTCTGAGCTACACTACTGTATCAGGTGACACTACTGAGCAGTACTGCAAAAACATCCTCAGTAAGGCAAATACAATTTTGTAAGAAACTAATAAAAGTCAAATTGATTGTCTTACCTGTAAACTTGCATTAAGTGCTGCTCCATAGCCAAGGCTGGTAGGTATGTTTTTTACTAATGTTGGACTACTGCAAAACAAAAAAAAACAGCCCATTCATAGTTTACAGTATAATAAATGTGTCATTGACTTATATATTAGCCTAGCTAAGGATTGGCATTACAGGAGACCTAACACTAAGGTTGCCATCACACTAGCAGTATTTGGTCAGTATTTTACCTCAGTATTTGTAAGCCAAAACCAGGAGAGGAACAAATAGAGGAAAAGTATAATAGAAACATATGCACCACTTCTGCATTTATCACCCACTCCTGGTTTTGGCTTACAGATACTGAGGTAAAATACTGACCAAATACTGATCGTGTGACGGCAGCCTCACTGAACCTTCTTCTGCAAGTGTCCTTTATTATCCTGTGTATACAACTATATGCAATTCTACTCCAAGATCACAAAATCATTTCGAAGAATTAAACACTGATTTATCTACTACTATTAATAATACTTAGACTGTTAACTTATGTGAGCAGAGAGAGAGTATATGTCAGTCATCTCTGTATGTAAGTTCAAATAACTATTTCTTCTTTCATATATAAACAGTAAGCATTGCATTTTCAGTACCATCCAAAGTAGCAAAATGATTATTCTTATTATTGGTAGTATTGGTAGTAGTAGTAGTAATAATAATGGTAGTAGTAATAGTATTCATGTTCATAGTAGAAGGAGTGGTAGTAGCAGCAGCCGTAGTGGCAGTAACAGTAGATTTGTTGTGAAATTTTACTTTATTGCAGATGATAAAAATACACCATTCCTGGGCTCATATAAAATGTATGTAAATATATAGTGTAGGCAATTATGCACCAATATCTGATGCAGCAATCTAAGGTACAGTACAATACTACCTGCTACTCTAAAGGTACCTTCACACGAAGCGACGCTGCAGCGATAGCGACAATGATGCCGATCGCTGCAGCGTCGCTGTTTGATCGCTGGGGAGCTGTCACACAGACCGCTCTCCAGCGACCAACGATGCCGAGGTCCCCGGGTAACCAGGGTAAACATCGGGTTGCTAAGCACAGGGTCGCGCTTAGTAACCCGATGTTTACCCTGGTTACCAGCGTAAAAGTAAAAAAAACAAACAGCACATACTCACCTGCGCGTCCCCCAGCGTCTGCTTCCTGACACTGACTGAGCTCCGGCCCTAACAGCACAGCGGTGACGTCACCGCTGTGCTTTCACTTTCACTTTAGGGCCGGCGCTCAGTAAGTGTCAGGAAGCAGACGCTGGGGGACGCGCAGGTGAGTATGTACTGTTTGTTTTTTTTACTTTTACGCTGGTAACCAGGGTAAACATCGCTGGTATCGTTGCTTTTGCTTTGAAACACAATGATACACGATCGGACGACCAAATAAAGTTCTGGACTTTATTCAGCGACCAGCGACATCACAGCAGGATCCTGATCGCTGCTGCGTGTCAAACTAAACGATATCGCTAGCGAGGACGCTGCAGCGTCACGGATCGCTAGCGATATCGTTACAAAGTCGTTTCATGTGAAGGTACCTTAACAGCTTTTTATACTTACACTAGAAATAGGCCCGATGCTATCGCATCGGGAGTGCGGTGAAATTAACATCTGTATACACATATACGCTTAGTGGTGCTGATAGGAGCAGCGGACACACCGTTTGCGCTTTCCAACATATCTGTTCTATATCATCCCTCTGCATTGTTGTATTGTATGTGTTTGGTCATTTGACCTCTTTCACCCCTTGTGCACTGTTTCAGTTACAATGGCAAATCCAGATGTAGTGCCTCAGTGGTATGAACTATGTACATACCAGTATTAGACAGTATTTTTGTGTCTCAGATAGTAGACAAAATTGATACACGGTATGGGACGATGGAGAAGTTTGTGCTGCGTGAAGTAACCAAAAATCGTAAGTAAGCATGTGCTTATGGCTGTTACTGGGAATAGCGGTGACGTATATCTGTCACTTGCACAGGCGCAGTTTGTGGCCATAAGGCTGTTACTGCGACTGCACAAGTAAAACATAGACGTCACCGCTATTCCCCACGGAGGCACAGTAACAGCTGCGTCGTTACCATGTATGCACGGGTACAGTGGGTAGAGCGCGCAGTTGTGGCTGTTACTGCACATGCGTGGGAATAGCGGAGACATGTATGTCACTTGCGGCCACGAACTGCGCCTGAACAAGTAACACTGCCGTGGTGCCTTATGGGATTTGGGGACAGTGGCCAGAAGTCCCAACTGGCGATTAGAACTGTGCCTACGCAAGTGACACTGCTGCGGTGCCTTATGGGATTTGGGGACAGCGGCCGGAAGTCCCAATTGGTGATTATATATATAGATTATCACCTATTGTAGAAGCCTGGTTTGAGTATTTTTATATCTAAGGCTACATTCCCATTATGAGTATTTGGTGAGGTTTTGATGTTGCAGATTTTCTGTAGCATTTCTGCTCATATTAGGTAAATTAGTATACTTGTGGTTTTTCGCTGCATTTTTAAGCGCTATTTTACATGCATTTTTATCGCTTTTTTACTCTCTTGTTGAGATGTCATGTTATAAATAAAGCTGCTTTGTGTTTGAATCTTCGTGGTATTTGGCTTTGACAAAAGTTTATTGATACAATCCTAATTCTATGAGGAAAATCCTCACATACAGCTCAGCGTACCCACAAGAGAAATGGACATGTTGCGGATTTAAAAAATGTACCGCAGATCAGTTTATGCAGTGTAAAAGAAGCACAGTGGGCATGAGATTTTTACAAATCCCATCCACTTTGGGGAACTGTAAGACACTGCATTTTTTGTGTTGGGAAAATTTACATAATCAAAAACTTATTGTGGAAACCTTACACTATGTTTCCACAATGAGTTTTGTGGTGAGTTTTTGATGCTGCAGATTTTATGCACCTATCGTGCTAATTAGGTAACTTGCATTTTTTCATTGCATTTTTCAGTGAGTCTACATGCATTTTTATTGCAGTTCTTTGTCGTTTTTTTTGGTGTGTCATGTTTTAAATAAAGCTGCTTTGTTTTTGATACTTCCTGTTATTTGACACTGACAAAACTTTATTTGATATAGTCATATGCATATTACATGCGTTTCAGAAGCTTTTCCCTATCATAAACTCACTAAAAACGCATCCCCTTTTTTTTTTCCTGGAGATTTTCTGCATCTAATGCAAGTCTATGGGAGAATCTGCCCATGAAACTCAGCATAACTGCAAGAAAAATTGATATGTCACAGATTTCAAAACCACAACGCAGCATAGTTTACGCAGATAAAAAAAAACACAGTGAGCGTGAGAATTCTAGAAATCCCATCCACTTTGCTGGAAACTGTAAGGCGCTTCGATTTTTTGCACACTGAAAATAAGTAGTTTCAAAACCTCATCATGGGAATTTAACCTTATTTGGCCTTCTTTATGGAAAACAAAAGCAAATATTGTAGCTAGGTCTACTGAAATATCTAAAGCTCTTTTAAAGGAAAATACATCTGTTAAATAGTGGGTAAAGGATCGTTTAAGGACACATACACACTGTATAGAAGTGTAGCACTTGTATGTACTGGATGTGTTTTAGAAGATCTATTGCTTACCTTTATGAGGTGTGTATACCTTTAACATCTGTGTATAGTTAGAATGTACATTGCATACAGTAGACGTGCAGCAACCTACCCAGGTACGACAATGTGCCTGCTGTATTAGTCATTTTATGTCTGCAGACAATTCATCATTTTTAAGGCAAATAGCCAAGCTACAGTATAGACATGAGGAGATGGCACTTAATAAAGCAGTACTTTGGTGAAAAGAAAATAGCTTTCATGGTGTACTTATTTAAGGTGCACCTGACATGAGACATCTCAACAATATTTGCAAGAGCCAACTTTTTTAACTCTTTAAATGTTGCTTAGAGCTCAGAAGATGATTGGTCTTGGTTGAAATCTCTGTGCCATAGATATCGACAATCCCTATCAAATTCTCTGTACATTTAATGTTTAAGAGACAACAGACACAAATGTTACTACGTGCATAGGATTTAAAATCCAAGGATATAATAGATAAAATAATTAACCGATGTATTAGAGCATAATGGAAGCAACATTAAATATTAGTAGAAGAGGAAGATATCCTTACCCTATCCTATCCATCCAAATGAAAAGATGTTTTCTTGCATTGTAAATTATATTGGGGGTTAAATAAATGTAAAAAATATATATATATTACGTGGACAAATGAATGCAAAGTGACAGTCTGTGTGTCAGGCTTTAAGGGTATCTGCTTATGTTTAGTATTTTATGACTGTTGGCAGAAAAATGCTGCCTAAAATACATTTATGTAGAGCATTTTTTATGCATTTTTATATTTTAAAATGCTTCAAAAATGCTGAGTGAATTGACATGTAGATTTGAAAAACCTTTTGCGGCTACGTTCCCACGATGAGTTTTTGATACTTCAGAATTCTTGCACCATTTCTGCACCTATTATTTAAATTAGGTTACTTGCATTTTTTTTTCTTATCGTTTTTGACATTGCCTTTATTGTCTTTTTTTGTTATGTCATGCTTTAAATAAAGCTGTTTTGTTTTCGATACTTCCTGGTATTTAGCATTGACAAAACTTTATTGATATACTTAGGTAGAGACTACATGTGATACGTTTCTGCTGAGGAAATGCACTAAAAATGCATGAGCGTTTTTACCTGCAGATTTTCCAAATCTAATGCAAGTCTAGTTGGAAAATCCGCACAGAAAGCTCAGCGTACCCACAAGAGAAGTTGACATGCTGAAGATTTGAAACACGAACCACATGTCAGTTTTCGCAGAGTAAGAAACATGCACAGTGGACATGGGATTTCTAAAAATGTTAGCCACTTTGCTAGAAATGTTAGGCCACGTGCACATATTGAGCATTTGGTCCGTTTTTTACCTCAGTATTCGTAATCCAAAACCAGGAGTGGCACAGTCGGAGGAAAAGTATAATAGAAACACGTCACTAGTGATGAGCGAGTGTACTCGTTGCCCGGGTTTTCCCAAGCACGCTCGGGTGATCTCCGAGTATTTGTTAGTGTTCAGAGTATACGTTTCCATCGCTGCAGCTGAATGATTTACAGCTACTAGACAGCTTGATTACATGTGAAGATTCCCTAGCAACAGGCAACCCCCACATGTACTTAGCCTGGCTAGTAGCTTTAAATCATTCAGCTGAGGCGATGAAAATGTAAACTCCGAACACTAACAAATACTCGGAGACCACCCGAGCATGCTTGGGAAATACCGAGCAACGAGTACACTCGCTCATCACTAGACGTCACCACTTCTGTGTTTATCACCCACTCCTGGTTTTAGCTTACAAATACTGAGGTAAAATACTGACCAAAATACTGAGGTAAAAAATGCATCAAAAACTTGTCATGGGAATGTAGCTTGAATGTTCAAATCTGCAAGGAAAAATAAGCAGAATGTGCATGAGATTTTAGAACTATACTCATAGACTTATATTCACATTTTCTGACACTGTAAAACGCTGCATTCTTTCTGTAGCAAAAACTTAGCAAAAATACAACATTTGAATGCTCCCGAATAAAAGGTCTATTTATTTAGTTTTTTACCGTTACTAAATCTGCTGGTAAATGTGGATGTATTAAATAATAAAAAAAAAATCCAAAATGTATTTTTGATAGTAAAATCTGAAATGATCTGTCTGTAGCGATGCTTCCATCTCAGAAGAAAGTCTATTTATTGTCATTAACCCATTAAGTCATTGCTAATCTTTAGATCATGTTTTACAGCGCCCACTGTTCATTTACACTACGTGGAAACCCCCACCCGAGTTCAACGCTACATTATGGCATATATCACACGGCACTAATGTATTCGAAAACCTACCCAGTGATTTTTTGTGACCTCCTTTTCTGATATTCCGCTTCATCTACCGTCCATACTGCCCCTTTAACATTTTCCACTCGCACAAAACATTTGTGCAAGCTGAGATTGTGACGTACAGCATTCTAAAAAAGATATATTATAGAAAGAAAAAAAATAGAAAAGTTCATGAGTGGAATAGTCCGCAGATAGTTTATTCAATGAGATGATGTGAATTAAAAATAGACATTTTAGTTTTGCTATAACATGAACAGACCTTAAAAAAAAGACTTGAACTCTGTTATATGAACCTTTCAAGCTATTTTAATAATAGCTATGTCAGAACCTTCCTTTCAGTGAGCCGGTCTAAATTGCAATATCTGTACAAATTACAGTATCTTTGAAAATGCCAGAACAATTAGGTCAGCTCAGCTCTGTCCCTGATCAAGCACTTGGGGACAGATGAAATGTCCAAAGGAACCAGTCCTGCTTGAGGTATTAACATGCTAAAAAGGCTACAGTGACAAGTGTTAATTTTGCACAAAGCTTTATGCAAATAAGCTCAAAGGCATTCTTTTCATCCCACAATAATGAAATGACAGAGTTTGTTTATTCAGTGTTATTAGATGCCATTTTCTAGTTACAGTTTAATGTTTTCTGACTACTGGTTCATCAGAATGATATGTGAGCCATACAGACTAATCATTATAGCCATGCTTTCACTGCATCCATTAACATGTATATTAACTTTTGTTAAAAAAAAAGGCTTCTATATTTTTTTCCTCTTTTATTTTATTTATTTTTTTACCTTTCATAGCATTTGCTTTTTACCTTGGGACATCAGTGTATTTAGGTTAATAGTTAATATTGGTGTCACATTAGTTTCTTATCCTCATTTATGGAGCGAAACATCAGTCTGAATGAATGTTCTACGATGAAGGGGTTAAACACAGTTGAAACACTCTTGAGCAAGGCGACTGTTAATCTGACATATTTTTTATTCGGATTCTTCTACAGTGTACCATCAAGTCAATTCGGTAATGACCTAATTCTTATTTCCAGCATATAAAACAAAGTAATTTTGATAAAGATTTCTTTTTATTTGCACAAAGACAAGCTTCTGGCTTGCTTTAAGAGAGGAGAATTCTTAAAAAAAAAAAAAGGGAAAAAAAAGCATAAGCAGATCTAGCATCTGACCTGAAATCCAAGGATTTGATTGATCTTAATGCCCATGGCTCGGAATATGATAATTTTAATATTAATGAGCAAATGAGCAGTTTTATTATGCATGCGATATAGTTAGAACTAATAAGCTGTTCAGAATGAGTTTTGCTGGATCCCCGAGCTGTGGAGATGAGACCGAGCTAAGATATTAAATCACCTTTCATTTCTTTTTAAATTTCTTTCAGTAAATCAAATGACAGAAAATTCTGTACAATCTCTAATGAGTAACAAAAGAAAATGCAAATCTTCAACATAAATATTACCTATTGAAAGAGTGGTTAAGTAGGTTCTGTGGCCCGTTAGTGGGGTTATTTTGCACTCTATCGGTTAGCAGCGGGTAAATAAAACAATTGCATGATTTCGCCGCTGCACACAACAGCTAATAACTTCTAAACATTCTGTAAATGAAAAGCATTCTAAACCTTTCACACCCATATATCTGTAATCGCCTGCCAGATTCATTTGCATTTTAAATCCAAATTAATTCACTTTAGCATATCTCACAGTTGAAAATTCTTAGTATGCTGATGAGTGCTTTGCCGCCTCTGTTCTCCTCAGCTACAAACATTCTCCCCTTTTGTATGAAATGGCTTGTGGCTAATTGATGTTTCTGACTGCTTTTTGAAATGAAAATAAAACAGTTCACTTAGGCTGTGCTGAGTACCCTTATCTTCCCAGACATTGCTCTCCAGCAGAAATAGATGCACACAAGTAACATTTTTTAGCACCCGGTAGGAAGCAGACAATGAGGTTGTTTGGACAGGGATATGGATGAACCCTTTTGTCTAAGTAAATAAACTGCATTTATGGTCTGACAGGATAATATTCACTTTACTTTCTTTTTAGTTCCAGCTGAGTAGCCTTGGTCCTCACTACGTGGCACATTCGGTCTGTATGATGAGCTATGATGTGTACAAAAGGCACCGACCAAGACAAAACCTACAGCTTCCATTTGTTGCACAAGGCAAACAGACATTTTTCAAACTAATTAGCCAATAATATGCAAGAGAAAAAGTAATATAGTGCGACTAACAAAGGTGTTGATGATTGAGTGCTCACACTGTAATTAGTGTGTCAGGCCCTCATTTCTCTGCCAAGCCTCTGCTATTAATTGCACCAAATTAGAAAACGATATCAGAGGCAAAATTATTCTTTCACTTGTCATTTTGAGAGAGAGAATTCATTCCATTCAAGAGGCAGGTTAAAAAGAGGGGACGCAGATACTAATCTGCTTATGTCATGGAAATAAATGGTCCTTGTGCTATCAGCAAGCAGTATGTGAGCCATCTAAAGCCGCTTGAAAGTAGTTACCTTCCAAGTTGCTGCATTACGCCTGAAGTAAGCAAACGTCCGTGTAAACCAGCTGTAAATTTCATTAAGTGTTAACTGCCTGTCAGATGATTCCATGATAGCCTGAAATGAGACAAGATGCATAGTGACATTAAAAAGACTTACTAACTAGACCAGATGTCAATTGTGTCACTGTCACGTCTTGAGCTATTAATGCATGCTCATCTAATAAAAGATCAATTTCCTCAAACCTACCTGCCTTATGAGAGTTGCATATGTGAATGGAGGACGGACATCTGCGTTTTTATAAAACTCGTAGTTTGGGGCGATTTCTACAAAGATTAAAGATTGAGAATTGTTAGTCAAAATGCATAATAAAAAGGTCAAATATATATAGTGTCATATACAACAAATGCTCTATGGAAGAGCGAAGACTTTCATAGAGCAACACTTTCTTGACATCGGCAAAAGACGTGATAACTTCACAATTATTTTAATCTGAAATCAGCAAAGAATAACATGAAATTAGTTCATACACATATCTGTATTTACCACAAAGCAATGATAACGCTACCTGAGGACATAGGAATGTTGTATTTGTCAGAATGTCTTCTTCGAATGGCCCCAACATTGGGTACACTGCCGGGTGTAATAACAGAGGGTCCCTGGGTAAGCGGAGTGACGGGGGCGGTGGGAGTGGTTGGTGTTTGAGGTAAGCTCTGAGGGGATGTGTCTAACATGTTTTTAGACATGGTGACACTAGACACCAGGTTAAGCTGAAAAACACATAAATGAGACAAATTAGTACACTAGGACAAGAACAAATGAAAAAAAGTCTCTGTATATAATGCATAAGGAGAGAGAACTTATTAGAAATAATTAGACTAGTTACAAAATGTAAAGAGTCTTTAACGAGGACACTGGCCGATTATTATATATCATTGAGTCATTCTGTTTCCTGCAGTGAAAAATATAATTTAATCTGAGAATCTAGAAAATTTACACACAAAAAAAGACCTTCAATAAGTTCATATTCCAACCCTCCCATAGTGTTTGTTCATAGTCCTAAATCTCAGATGAGAAGCTCCAACCAGCTGGAAAATCTTACACTGACCTTTAGTCTCCTTGCTAATTTGGTGGAATGGTAATGACATTACTACATATTCAAACAAAATTGTCTTAATTGCAAATTAGCCGGGGGAGGCTGAAATTTTTCAAATTAAATCTGATTGGAGATGGGGAGAGGGAAATGGTATTTCCTCACTAACAATCATTTGTGGCATGTGTTAACAAATATAATGAAATGTCAAGTTCGCCAATTCCTCTGGAAGGATCATTTTCAATTTGTGATTACAGTGTCACTTATTGCTGATATACCCTGGAAAGTGGGTGTCAGAATAGAGAAAGGGAAAATAGGTGTGAATATATGCAATCTGTTCTAATATGTGCCCTCCATTTATGCCCATAGAGAACCACTATTCCTCATTATAACAAAAAAATCATCACCTCTACCACACCTCTCTGGCCATAAATAGCATCCAATTAGCAAAACTTAGTAGTAGTGAAACACTTGCAATGATTACAACTATAATTTCAATGCTATTCATCAGACATAATGTGCTGGTAATTTGATTCATAGCCCTACTTAACCCTTCACGCTTCTCCATAGCATGAAGTGTTAAAATATCTAGCTTCATACTTGTAATAATTATTTGCCTGCACCATGTATTAGCCTTCAACCTGAGCATACAAAAAAAATCTGTGCGACAGTATGGAATTTAGCAACACCTGCTCTTTTAAATCCAAAACATTCTTTCTGAGACAAACATATTTTTAATAGGGAGAAATGGTGTGTACAGCATTGATTGATCTTTCTTTGTGGATTTGTTTTACACATTTAGTCAGTGGAGAGATTTGTTAGGGAAACAAAAATTAACATATGCCAGCTAATTGTTCCTCTTTCTTGGGAAGCAGCCAGAAGAAGCACATTAGCAGTCTAATAATAACGACTGGCACCCTGAAGGCATCCCCAAGTGCATCTGTTCCCAATAAACCGCAAACTGTTATTCAGCTCCCACTCAAAGCCAGCAGAGTGAAATGGGAATTCTTTGTTACGTACATAAAAAGGCTGAGATGATATGGCTAAATGCTATGCTTCATGCATTTAGAGAACTAACTGTATGTGCTTGTTCATATCATGTACATGACCCTTTCAAACTAAAGAACGACAGGACACAATGCACATTCTACCTGCACACTTAGTACAAGCATATCAATACGTGCCAACATACAGCACCAAGTAAGAAAAATATACCACTGGTACACAAAAAAAACATAATACTCAGCAAAATGGAAAATAATAAAATGTGCACTGTTACGTAAAACTATTTTTTTGTACATTTTGAAGAGTATTTTTACAATCTCTTTTTGATATTGGATTTTTCTACTCTCTCTTACTCTTACTTTATTGTACACTACTTTACCATACTATAGATTTTGAGCTATCATTTTCCATTATTTTGTAAGTGCAGTATCTGCAGTAAAATACTTACCCACTGCTGTCTTTTCCCATTCACAGCATTGCTCCGGTCCTCTTCTGCATCATGTGGCCGCAACTCTTTCTTGCCGGCTCACACAGTGGATCATTAGTTCTTATCCTAACGTAAGTCTATGAAAGCCTCATTTACACTTTTGTAGACTTAAATTGAGAAATTGACTTCTGTTTCACATAGAAACCCTGTGTGAGCCGACTAGTCTCAATTCCTGTCACAAGATGAAGGAGAGGACTAGAGTAGCGCTGGATACGGTAGAAGACAGTGATGTCTTTATGCAAACATAAAAGATACATGAATGATAGCTAATTGAGGGTGCAATAAAAATTGCTGGAGTAGTACTGTAAATAGACAAATGTAATGCCTACTACTACGGAGCCAAGTAATGGGCTACAGGTTGAATAGGTCAAAATCTTTTGGGCCAACTAGCTTTGTAATTTGTAGTTCTAGTCAGTGCCAATAATACTTGTATCCTGTGATATTGAATGATTTAGGGGAAACTTTGGTCAGTTACTAGGTTAAATATGATAGGTCACCATCAAAAATGTACATTTGGTAAAATTTAAATGGTATTATTCAATTACAATCTCTTATTTGAGCACATGTACCAGACCATTGTATTATTTCCATCTTAAAATCATTTCAAAATTGTAAGGAACTTTCTAGCATTAATGCCACATACACGGGGAATGCGGACCTAGCCTTTTACTGGCTATTCTACCTGTGCATATTAAAAAAAAGTCTTATTGATTTTTTAGATAAGTACTTACCATATTCTTGATAAAAATAGACTTTTTTTACCCTAAGCATGATGTGAAGCACAGCTAAGTGTGCACATTGTACTACATATTATTTAGCTGCACTTTAAGAGACTGTCTTAATTTCCAAATCCACAATTCTCCAAGAACTGTCAACTTTTCTTCCTTGATTACCCACCCCTGTACTATCAGCCAAAAATAAAGTCTGCTGAGCGAGGACACTGCATAATTTGCGACTTATTTTTAAAACACGTTTCATGGACTCCCTTAAGCTGCAGACTGAATGAGAGCACAGCGATATATATTATTTACATTGCCTTACAAGTCTTGTATCAATTTATATGGGAATATCAGACAAGAATGTGGACTTCTGCTTCCCACTATTCACATTACAATAAAAAGATTAAAGGCAGAAATATGTCAGACAAATATGTTCAAAATAAGCTGTGGGAATTTAAATTTCTATATGTATGCAAATGAATATGTTTACAATGTTCCGCCAAGTTATTTTAGCAGCCGGCCATAACAAGCATAACATGTTTGTAGGCATGCAATCATGAACTGATAAAGAAGAATGCATTATTAAGTAAGGGAAAGCATGTAAAAACTAAGATGAACACTTAACCACCTTAGCTCATCTGAATATATTCAAGGTTGGGTGAAACTCATTATTCAGGACTTGCAGCCTTGATAACTTTGATTTTCATCCATCCATAGCATGGCCAAAAGGTACCGTTTAATGAAGTACCATTCAGAGAGTAAATGGGGTCATATAATAGTGCGGTTGCACCTTGTGTTCATGTACTGATAGCTGTTAAGGGGGCAGTGATGAACCAACAGAGCTCATTTCTCCCCGGTAATAAATTCATCCTATTAATATTTATCAAATGTGTGGGCTGTCTCAACTGAGACGGCACACACAAGATCATAAATCTGGACTATCATATCAATTTTAAGGCCTTTTTGTGCTGTGTAAAATATTTAGATTTTTTGTATTGCCTTTTTCCAACTTCTGTGTTTCTGTGCACTATTGAGGCATGTCTGTTTCATGGGATCTTTAAACTGTGGTTTCGTTTTAAAGCGTTCATCTAAGATTCTGTATTAATTGCTCACCATCAAACACAATTAGCAATTCTTTCATGTGTGGTTTATGTAATGTAATACTTCAATTACATTATTCATTCAGGTTCTGTTTTGGATTATAGGCTGAAAATTCTTTATTAGTGTAGATGTAACCATGCTGCTGGAGTTTTAAAAAATTCACTGATTGAATAATTAATTGGAAAAGAACAAGCTGCAGATTCCTGATGGATTTATGAGACAATTATTCCATCTTGTGATTATCTTCATTGTGCTATAGGAAGCTATGAGAAAATTCATTTTATTCAAATGAAATACTAGGCTGCAGTAGGGAATAGCAATACCACCCTTAACTTCATCATTTAAGAGGAGGGATGGGTTAATAGTCCAACTTGAAAAAATAGCCATCGACATCTACTATGTATTCAGAGTTACAGCAAGTAATCATCAGCTCATCATTTACAACTGGTTCCCTGACCATTACATTGTGATTATCTGCTATGTATATACAAGAATGTAGCAAATTAGCATATCACTAAATGTTGGAAATGAACTATGGACAATATGTGTCTTTTAGTCATCTAATTTTTCCACTTATTCAAGAAATAATTGGAAAATATGTACAACAATGCTATAACGCTACATTAAATGGTATAATATATATATATATATATATATATATATATATATATATATATACACACACCGGTATATATATTTACCTTACCATCCATATCCTGAAACCAATTGCTCCTCCAAAAAAACCAAACCATTCTAAAACTTATCAGACATAAGCGCTACTCTCCTGTTTAAGAGTATGGACAGCAGTACTGGTTCACAGACTTTACATTGAGCCAATATACCGCTTTGTGAGTACTCATGCAGGTGCCCAGCACTTATTTCAGTTGGATACCAGGCTTCAGAGTATTTAAGTAATCATTAGGGGTTTGAGGACTCAGAGCCCCATCCAATTGCAGGACATGTAAAGAAGGGTGAAGATATTAATGAAAATAACAGTGGAATTTTGGGTGCAAGCCCCAGGACACTGACCTGCGGTCCACTATAGGCAGGCAGCACTCCAAATAAGGTGTACAAGAAAGTGGGGTTACTTTATTAACCTATCTCAAATACAACATTTTGGCGCCAGAAAAATAATGTTTATCTATCTATCTATCTATCTATCTATCTATCTATCTATCTATCTATCTATCTATCTACTTCTACTTCACTTTGATTCCCAGTTCCTGAACTCAAATTCCTTGCTATTTCTTGTTTGTAACTGGGCCTCTTTCTGGTTCATGCCCTTTGTCTCACTCCTTAACTGCCATGTTTCTGGTTTTGACATCTGACCTGTTCCTTGAGTTTGCAAACGCTCCTCTTTTTCATTTTAGTTTTCTTAGTTATGTCTACTTGATCTCCGGTTGTTCCTCTTGCCTCGGATCATTGGTTCAGCCTGATTTGACTTCAGTTCAGTACTCTGTGACCCACTGATCATCCAACCATATTCCAATCCTCTGCTCCTGGATCTGACTACATCTTGTTTGACTATACTACAGTTTAGTCTTCGGCTCTGACTCATGGTTTTGTCTGGCCACACTACAGTCCAGTCCTCCATGCTCTATCCTATGGCTGTGTCTGACCACTTCACAATCCAGTCTTATATACATATTAGTCCATGAAATTGAAGATAGTAAAAAACACATTCAACAACAATCTATAAACCAAAGCCTCCCACCAGAATGGACAGGCAAAAGAATGTATTGTTTAAAATATGTACTTTACTTATATCACAAAAATCCAATATTTCACAAAAAAAATTAATGATCATGCCTCCTATCTAATACAGATCAAAAGTGGTCCCCAAAACACGAGTGACATATTAATTTACAGATAGCAATCATGCCTTGGTAATGCCACTCATAAGACTACTAGTAGAATCATAAGCAATATGCAAAATGAATGTCTTTAGGAAGTCCAAAGCGAAGTGCATGAGTGCATATAAGCATTACTAGCCATACAGGTTAAAAAAGTGCTTATCTAAACATAATTACTTTGATGGGAAAACCACAAGGGACCTGCCTTTTACCCCAACGTGTGTTTTGATGAATTCTTCTTCCCCCTTCTTCTTCGAAGAATTCATCGAAAGTCGTGTTGGGGTAGAAGGCAGGTCCCTTGTCGTTTTCCCATTGAGGTAATTATGTTTAAATAAGCACTTTATTATAGAGCCAAAACATTGCTGCTAATGGATAATAATAATAATAATAATAATAATCGTTATTTATATAGCGCCAACATATTCCGCAGCACTTTACAATTAAGCGGGGACTTATACAGACAAATTCAATACTAGTTAAGACAATTTAAACAGTGACATTAGGGGTGAGGTCCCTGCTAGCGAGCTTACAATCTACAAGGAAATGGGGGGACACAATAGGTGCAAAGTGCTTGTTATTTCAGGTCTGGCAATTATAATAAATAGGGATTTTCATACAAAGCTGCATGATCCGGTCATCAGCCCGTGTGTTTAAGTGCAATAGTCAAGTATCAAGTGCAGTTATCATGTGCATGGAGGGTGTGGAGACAGATGAATAGTAGGGTGCAGATTCAGAGTGATATTTGGAAGGAGGGAACAGGGCAAAGTTAGTTTACTGAGTAGTTGATGTGGTAGGCTTGTTTGAAGAGATGGGTTTTTAGAGCGCGCTTGAATAGGTTGGGGCTAGGTATCAGTCTGATCGTCTGGGGAAGTGCATTCCAGAGAGCTGGCGCAGCACGAGAGAAGTCTTGTAGACGGAGGTGCGAGGTTCGGATTACGGGGGATGTGATCAGTAAAGCCACTGTTTTTCACTTTAATTTTTGGAGTGCTGCCTATATATTTCTGATTTTCTATTTTGGAGGTTTGGACATTAACTTAACAGGTTTTATTGAACCAGTTTTCTTTTGGTAGGACTGCCAAATTTTCTTCAATTATCTATCTATCTATCTATCTATCTATCTATCTATCTATCTATCTATCTATCTATCTATCTATAAATAACTATTAACATGTATTAACTACAAAAAAACATTATTATTATAATATATGTAGTGCATAGGAAACATTAAAAAGCACGTGTTTAGAAATAAACAAAGCTATTTAATTAAATTGGAAGGAAATTTGAAGGATATTTTGAAACCAAAGACAATTCCTAAATAGATTTTGAATTGCTGTTTTCCTGCATTTCATTCTACTTTCCTGAAAGAGCAGCAGATATTGTGTCGGAATGAGTGAAACTATCACACTTAGATATCTTTCCTGTCTCCGCTCTGAAAGTAATGATTTGTGCACTTATAGGTGTAGTTTGTTTAGTATCACCTACAGTGTAGATTGGATAGATTGTGTTAAAGATAGCATTACCTTTAGAGAAACATACAATTTGACAAGGTATTGCATTTTACATCCATTTTATTGCAATATTTTTCATCACACTCATTGTTTTCAGACTTTCGCAAAATTGTTCATTTTCTTAGTCGGTTACATGTAGAGACCTATTTACTGTTTATAAAGCAATATGCACTTACAGGTTTTGGAGATGGCTTGGGCTCTGAGGGTCGCATGTGCAAGTGGGTCATCATTGCTTGAAGACGTTCACGCTCTTTAGAAAGCTGTTAAGAAGGAGTAAAATCAGAAGCATTTCAGAAAGACCTGCTACAGCTATTTTATCCTAGTGATACATCTTATCATCAAGCATGTCTCCATGTAATGAATTCAGCACATAAAATGCAGAGTTGCATAATGTAAGAGTGAAGACATGCACTCTCCTAATAACCACCCATAATAGGCAACTATGATTTGTCTTAAGTGAATGCTTTTAACAACAGACATAATGAATACAATTTTTATCCTATGTGATATAAACCGTGATCAGATTGGAATAGGTTAGATTGTTTGAAATTAATATTTGATTAGTTGCATGGCCTCTAATCATTCATTACTTCTTCTTTAGCATCTTTTTGATATTCACTGGAATGAAGTCAGTGGTAGACTAATGCAAAAGTGAATGATTTTAAGCATTTTTTCATGTCCTCCTTTTCCTGTTAACCTCTTAGCAACAGACAGTGGGCATATACGATGGCAGTGTACCATCACTGCCTGGAGAGGGCTCAGGAACTAAACCCATGCCATACAGCAAGGGTGCCAGCTGGCAACACTTTAGTATGATGTTTATGGGTGCAGAGTCTATTGGATCTCCACTCAATGTGATGTCTTCTGAAATACTTATATATGTTTGAGGGGGCACCACGGTATAAACAGTGGGATCATACCCTGACCAACAATTGTATATAGCAAAAAAAAAACAACAGAAAAGGAAGGTCATAGATGGGGATCACCACACACTAGATTTGGGTCAAATATAAACACAGCTTTATTGATAAATATCCACAACTATGAAACATGCATTTAAGAAAAACACACACATTTAAAAACAATTAAAAAAGGTAACATCCTTGTACCTTAGAAACAAAGCCTATAATAAGACTTAACACCTGCACCCAAAAACCTATGCAAATCTATATATGCAAGGGTGCCTATATGGACACCACTAAGCATGCACTCAAGAAACATAACATAGTAGGGCAAATATGTAAATGGTCATTAAGGGTGAGCCAAAGTAAACAGCAATCCTACCTCACCCAAATGTGGTGAGTACCAATAAATACCTTAATAAAACATCCTAGATAGCAAAATAACCTTAGTAAATATATATAGAAGTGCTTTAGCCTGAATCACTTCCTCCATATAGGCCAAGATATAAGCCCAGATGTGAAGAGCCCTGTATACGGCCATTTACATACTATACCAGAAGCCCATCTCTAGCCGTGCACAGCCTCTTGCAACCACAAGTTAGGATACGTGACAGACCCTTGGGTATTGTCACATCCTTTAACAACCAGTGGGACGATATCCGTGGAGTATTGTCTAAATATTGGGGGATCCTCTTGGGGGAGTCCAAACTACAACCTTTTCTCTCTACCCAGCCTAATTTAATCTCACGAAGGGCAAGGAACTTCAGGGACTGTCTCAGTCATAGTCACTTTCAGCGACCAGTAAAACAACTGAACAGAGGGACGAGACTGATGGGTACTTTCCCATGTGGCGGGTGCAATATTTGTCCCTTTACTTCCGGTAATGAACTAATGTCTTTGCCATTTCCACTCTCACAGGTATCAATCAACATGTATTTTAACTGCAGATCACGGAACCTTGTCTATGCTCTGATATGTCCATGCTCTAAAGTATATGTTGGACAAACCACCCAGGAACTCAGGAAACGCATTCAACAACATTTCTCCACGATTACTACAGCTCGAAGCGACAGGACCAAGGGAAAGACCCTCACTTCGGTTGCGGCACACTACTTGGAGACGCATAGTGCCCAGTGGAAGGGAACTAAAATAATGGGACTGGAAGGGATTCGGACCAATATCAGAGGCGGGGATATTTCCTCGGAGCTCCTGAGGCGAGAATCCAAGTGGATCTACAAATTAAATTGTGTGACTCCTTTGGGACTTAATGAGGACTTGCTCTTCACGGGCTTTTATAAACAGCTGTAAAAAGTCGCAAATGGTCAGGGTTCTGTCTTGTTGCATTTACGTGCCTATATGGACATCACTAGGATATCTTAGGTTCTATCAATGACTCCATTTATATTTCATAAAGAGAGAGCCTTTATATTGTTATATCTTACACATGCCTTCAATAATTTCACGGATATATGGACGCAATATGGGCAGGGGCGTTGAGCTCTCTTGGTTGTGCAGGCAATGTCAGGATTCATCTAATCTCATATGTTTTTTTCACATTAAATATGCATTAGCGAGCTATGCGTAATATGGGTCATCTTATTTTATGGTTGTTATCTATGTATAATCTATTTACACAACTCCAATATGACATATTAAGGGCTTTGGCCTTCGGTGGTATGTTCCTTTTAGGCCAGCTGCTGGTAACATATGTTTTGGTCGCGTACAATATTTCTGGATTATGTCCTACAGGGCCATTCCTAGCATGTACCCTTGATGGTATTTGTTCATCACTTTTACACCATCCTGGTCTTGACATGTGATTGCCCATTCACTTCTATGGGCCATTCTCATACCACCTGGCCTCAGTAGTCCAGCTTTGGTTTATGCACCTTGGGGTTTGCCCGTGAGGATAGCTTTGCTATAAATTACCAAACCTAGTAATGTGTCTAGTGGCATTCATTATACCACCTTGTCTTTATATTCAGGGGTTTAATTGCCCCCTTTTTTTCGTTGTACTTAGTGTACAATTGGGACAGTTTTTTCCCTCTATATACTGTATGTGTATTCATCCATAAAAGGTTTTTTCTTCTTCCCTTCATTCAATTGGGGTTACCATACTATTCTCCTGGTGTAATTACTCCCCTTATTTAGCACCTTGGTTGTATTGTTCAATCTATAGTGATTTATTAGTTTCTAATTATTCAGTGTGCTATGGTTTCCTTTCGCCCCGTAGTGTGTAGGGGTTTCCCTAACCATATATGCGGTGTTGTTTCATTAATAGGTGCAGCGCCGATACGATAATTTTGGTGAGACAGGCGTCTTTTTTACGTCTGCGATATTGTGTTCATTCTAGCAGACTGTCCACTTGACTCTCTTCTACTGCGCAGGCGCTGCTTTGTTAGTTTATGCGGCGCCGACATGACAACTAAAGAATCTCCAAAAATGTACAGTGACTCATTATGTATTTGATACTTTTCTTTATCCCTTACTTCCTTCTGGGCGTCGCTTCACTCATACATGCGGCACCCCTGCATGGATTTATGCGGCGTTTATATGGATCATCCATATGAGGCAGGCGCACTGCACTTGCGTGTTTATCTCAGCTACGGCTGATTAGATTTCACCTCTATGCGCAGGCGCCGCTCTTCTGTGTATGTGGCGCTGCCTTGGTAACCCTGTACAGGCAGTGTACACACCTGCGCTCTCAGGCTCACACCAGGAAGTGACTCACAGGGCCATACACGCGGCAACTAGCGCACAGCTGCGATTGGGGAGACAAACTATGGAAACTTGTATATAAGGTAAAACATGCTTAGCGGACATTACCCCTGACGAAGCCACCTTTGTGTGGCGACACGCGTTGGGTCTCCGCTCCACCTGCGCCTATGTCATTTTTTGCTATCCTTTGCCAATAGGCTGTGCACGGCTAGAGATGGGCTTCTGGTATAGTATGTAAATGGCCGTATACAGGGCTCTTCACATCTGGGCTTATATCTTGGCCTATATGGAGGAAGTGATTCAGGCTAAAGCACTTCTATATATATTTACTAAGGTTATTTTGCTATCTAGGATGTTTTATTAAGGTATTTATTGGTACTCACCACATTTGGGTGAGGTAGGATTGCTGTTTACTTTGGCTCACCCTTAATGACCATTTACATATTTGCCCTACTATGTTATGTTTCTTGAGTGCATGCTTAGTGGTGTCCATATAGGCACCCTTGCATATATAGATTTGCATAGGTTTTTGGGTGCAGGTGTTAAGTCTTATTATAGGCTTTGTTTCTAAGGTACAAGGATGTTACCTTTTTTAATTGTTTTTAAATGTGTGTGTTTTTCTTAAATGCATGTTTCATAGTTGTGGATATTTATCAATAAAGCTGTGTTTATATTTGACCCAAATCTAGTGTGTGGTGATCCCCATCTATGACCTTCCTTTTCTGTTGTTTTTTTTTTGCTATATACAATTGTTGGTCAGGGTATGATCCCACTGTTTATACCGTGGTGCCCCCTCAAACATATATAAGTAGAGGTTTTGTGCTTGTGGCCTTTTGTCCACAGTTTCTGGGTGCAGGCACACGGGTTGTGACGAGTATATTGGTCTATTTTAGTCATTATTCTATTGCATTAATATGGATTTGGCTACAAGAGAAGCCGCGTGGAATGATCAGGCTAGTGGTATCTTTTGTGACGAGCAATATGCAGTTCCTTCTCATGCTGTGCAGGATAGTGATTTTCAGGGTGTGACTAGGGAGTTGACTTCCCTGCACAAGGCATTGACAAAGTCCTGGTGGAATGTCAAGACACTGGCTGAGTATAAAAAGGCCGGCCTGGTACCTAGGGGTTTAAGGGTACAAATTTTCCCAGCTTGGGAAGTGGATGATGGTTTTCAAAAGACATGGGAACAGGGTCTACTAAGATGTTCTCAAATTATCATTGACATGCTACTAGAACACGATCAAAAAGTCTTGGATGTTTTGAGAGACAAAATTAAAGCCTGTGAGGGGAAACTTGAGAAATTTGACAAAAAGACATTGGTGGATCCATTTCAAGTCTCGCTTAAAACTGCCATAGACAATTTTGAGAAAGAGGTGATTGGGAAGAAAAAACAGAAGTTTAAGAGGGATCAATTAGATTTCAAAAATGGCCGAGCATTCAAATGGACACATAGAGGTAACACCAGGTTCTGGGGTTATACACGGCCTAACGGGAATAATGTTACAGCAGTCCCAGAGGCACCATCCAGTGATGATTTTTTATCCACGGATATAAGCGATGCCGAAGGCGCCACAGGAGGGGCAGAAGGAAAAGATTTACCCCAAAGGAAGCAGTCCAGGAATTATCGGGCCTGGTCTCCCCGTCACAAACGGGAAACACGGCAGAACAGGAGACGGTAACATCGAGCAGTGGACTGGACCGCCGGCCTGGGGGAGGTAAGTTGCAGATTATAAATCTGTCAAATTATGATCTTTCGGAACTGGAGATCTCAGTCCTTGAAAAGGGGCTGTCTTTTTGCCCCATGGGGAGATTGGATAAATTCACCTTTATTAAGGATGTATATCTTTTCTGCAGGCAGCTCACCTTTAAATTATTGTTCCATCGACCCTCAGCTATTGATGACTTGCCTGCAGCAGATAGAGGGGTCCTCAGAGATCTATTGGACCTGTTGGATGAAGGTGAGGAGGGATATGGTAGAAGGAGGTTTACGGGAAGGTTGCCTTCACAAGCAACTCCCTCTTTTTCGTTGTTCCCGGTGGTGCAAAGTTTTTTTAATTCAGTTTGTAGGGAAATACACCACCTAAAATTAGACCCCAATAAGGGTAGGAATCTAAGTAGGGAGGAACAGTCGGTTATCACCAAGCTGGGTTCCAATAGGGACTTTGTCATCCGCGAAGCGGATAAAGGAGGAAATTTGGTGATTTGGCCGGTGGACCTTTATACCCAGGAAGCGAAACGCCAATTGCTTAACACTGAGTGTTATCAGGTCCTTCCTTCAGATCCTTCTGTTGTTTTTCAGGGAAAACTAAGCCAATTGTTGGAGGCCGCATTTTCCCGCCATATTATCAATAAACGTGAAAAAGAATTCATGATGAACCTCCACCCCCGTACACCAACCTTCTATATGCTCCCTAAGGTGCACAAATCGGTTCAGGCCCCACCAGGTAGGCCGATTGTGTCAGGGATAGGGGGGCTCCTTGAACGGCCTTGCATTTACGTGGATTTTTTTCTGCAACCCCTGGTAACCTCTCTTGATTCTTTTATTAGAGATTCCACGTCCTTGATTGTACTACTTCAGGATCTGGTGGTTCCTCCTCACACATGGTTGGTTACTCTGGACGTGGAGGCGCTCTATACGTGTATAGGACATCAGCTTGGAATACAGGCGGTTTCGTACTTTTTGGATCTCAACACTTCTGGGGACAGAGGACATGATTCCTTTTTACTGGACCTCCTACTATTCATATTAGACAAGAACTACTTCATCTTTTACCGGGTCTTCTATAGACAGGTAAGGGGGACTGCCATGGGGGCTCGGTGTGCCCCGGCTTACGCCAACCTATTTTTAGGTTGGTGGGAGGTTACCAAGGTGTACCATCTTGAGGAATTTTCCAAACGCATCGTCAAGTGGGTACGCTATATTGACGATGTGCTATTTTTTTGGACAGGCACCCAGGCGGAGTGCCAAGAATTTGTGAAAATACTGAACAACAATCCCTGGAATATTCACCTCACGTCACAGATGTCGCAGACGGAGATTGAATTCTTGGATCTGAAGCTCTCCCTACAAGGTACTAGGGTTGCGACTACTCTCTATCGGAAGCCGACGGCAACCAATAGCTTATTGCATTTTGCCAGCTTCCATCCCCAGCACCTGAAGAAGGGAATTCCTAAGGGTCAATTCTACAGGATCAAGAGAAACTGTTCCCAACAGGAGGACTTCCTCAGAGAATCTCAAGAACTCACGTTAAGATTTCGTGAAAGGGGTTACCCTAGGAAGGTAATTACAAATGCTTTTCTATCAGCTAGGGATAGGAGAAGGGAAGACCTCTTGCAACCACAAGTTAGGATACGTGACAGACCCTTGGGTATTGTCACATCCTTTAACAACCAGTGGGACGATATCCGTGGAGTATTGTCTAAATATTGGGGGATCCTCTTGGGGGAGTCCAAACTACAACCTTTTCTCTCTACCCAGCCTAATTTAATCTCACGAAGGGCAAGGAACTTCAGGGACTGTCTCAGTCATAGTCACTTTCAGCGACCAGTAAAACAACTGAACAGAGGGACGAGACTGATGGGTACTTTCCCATGTGGCGGGTGCAATATTTGTCCCTTTACTTCCGGTAATGAACTAATGTCTTTGCCATTTCCACTCTCACAGGTATCAATCAACATGTATTTTAACTGCAGATCACGGAACCTTGTCTATGCTCTGATATGTCCATGCTCTAAAGTATATGTTGGACAAACCACCCAGGAACTCAGGAAACGCATTCAACAACATTTCTCCACGATTACTACAGCTCGAAGCGACAGGACCAAGGGAAAGACCCTCACTTCGGTTGTGGCACACTACTTGGAGACGCATAGTGCCCAGTGGAAGGGAACTAAAATAATGGGACTGGAAGGGATTCGGACCAATATCAGAGGCGGGGATATTTCCTCGGAGCTCCTGAGGCGAGAATCCAAGTGGATCTACAAATTAAATTGTGTGACTCCTTTGGGACTTAATGAGGACTTGCTCTTCACGGGCTTTTATAAACAGCTGTAAAAAGTCGCAAATGGTCAGGGTTCTGTCTTGTTGCATTTACGTGCCTATATGGACATCACTAGGATATCTTAGGTTCTATCAATGACTCCATTTATATTTCATAAAGAGAGAGCCTTTATATTGTTATATCTTACACATGCCTTCAATAATTTCACGGATATATGGACGCAATATGGGCAGGGGCGTTGAGCTCTCTTGGTTGTGCAGGCAATGTCAGGATTCATCTAATCTCATATGTTTTTTTCACATTAAATATGCATTAGCGAGCTATGCGTAATATGGGTCATCTTATTTTATGGTTGTTATCTATGTATAATCTATTTACACAACTCCAATATGACATATTAAGGGCTTTGGCCTTCGGTGGTATGTTCCTTTTAGGCCAGCTGCTGGTAACATATGTTTTGGTCGCGTACAATATTTCTGGATTATGTCCTACAGGGCCATTCCTAGCATGTACCCTTGATGGTATTTGTTCATCACTTTTACACCATCCTGGTCTTGACATGTGATTGCCCATTCACTTCTATGGGCCATTCTCATACCACCTGGCCTCAGTAGTCCAGCTTTGGTTTATGCACCTTGGGGTTTGCCCGTGAGGATAGCTTTGCTATAAATTACCAAACCTAGTAATGTGTCTAGTGGCATTCATTATACCACCTTGTCTTTATATTCAGGGGTTTAATTGCCCCCTTTTTTTCGTTGTACTTAGTGTACAATTGGGACAGTTTTTTCCCTCTATATACTGTATGTGTATTCATCCATAAAAGGTTTTTTCTTCTTCCCTTCATTCAATTGGGGTTACCATACTATTCTCCTGGTGTAATTACTCCCCTTATTTAGCACCTTGGTTGTATTGTTCAATCTATAGTGATTTATTAGTTTCTAATTATTCAGTGTGCTATGGTTTCCTTTCGCCCCGTAGTGTGTAGGGGTTTCCCTAACCATATATGCGGTGTTGTTTCATTAATAGGTGCGGCGCCGATACGATAATTTTGGTGAGACAGGCGTCTTTTTTACGTCTGCGATATTGTGTTCATTCTAGCAGACTGTCCACTTGACTCTCTTCTACTGCGCAGGCGCTGCTTTGTTAGTTTATGCGGCGCCGTCATGACAACTAAAGAATCTCCAAAAATGTACAGTGACTCATTATGTATTTGATACTTTTCTTTATCCCTTACTTCCTTCTGGGCGTCGCTTCACTCATACATGCGGCACCCCTGCATGGATTTATGCGGCGTTTATATGGATCATCCATATGAGGCAGGCGCACTGCACTTGCGTGTTTATCTCAGCTACGGCTGATTAGATTTCACCTCTATGCGCAGGCGCCGCTCTTCTGTGTATGTGGCGCTGCCTTGGTAACCCTGTACAGGCAGTGTCCACACCTGCGCTCTCAGGCTCACACCAGGAAGTGACTCACAGGGCCATACACGCGGCAACTAGCGCACAGCTGCGATTGGGGAGACAAACTATGGAAACTTGTATATAAGGTAAAACATGCTTAGCGGACATTACCCCTGACGAAGCCACCTTTGTGTGGCGACACGCGTTGGGTCTCCGCTCCACCTGCGCCTATGTCATTTTTTGCTATCCTTTGCCAATAGGCTGTGCACGGCTAGAGATGGGCTTCTGGTATAGTATGTAAATGGCCGTATACAGGGCTCTTCACATCTGGGCTTATATCTTGGCCTATATGGAGGAAGTGATTCAGGCTAAAGCACTTCTATATATATTTACTAAGGTTATTTTGCTATCTAGGATGTTTTATTAAGGTATTTATTGGTACTCACCACATTTGGGTGAGGTAGGATTGCTGTTTACTTTGGCTCACCCTTAATGACCATTTACATATTTGCCCTACTATGTTATGTTTCTTGAGTGCATGCTTAGTGGTCTTCTGAAATACTCCATGTCTGCTATGGTATTATCGCTCTAGTTTAATTCCCTGGAAGACCGGTAATTTTACAATTCACCCCAATACTCCAGAATTACAGTGTATTGTATAGGACATCAAGAGACTGCAAGCTAAGAGGATTAATAAAAAGTGTCAAAAACATTTTAAAAAAATTCTTAAAGTAAAAAAGGACAAATCAATAAAAACATTAACTGATCCACACCGATCCAGTAACAGAAAAATTAAAAGCTACGAATCTCAGAAAATGGCGATACAAACCAAATTTGTTTTTATGAAGTTATGAATTTTTTTGACCAGTAAAATATATAAAAAGCCCAAAATGAGTTTGGTATTGTCATAATAATGCTGCCCTGGCATATCATGTAGTCAGTTTATTCTAACAGCACAATAAATAGTGAGAAAAGAAAACAAGAAAAACAATGGCAGATTTGCCTTTTTTTTCTTACCATATTACCGCACTTGGATTTTTTCCCCAGTTTTATGTACATTGCATGGTAAATAAAATGAATGGTGTCATTCAAAATTGTCTTATCCCATAAAAAACAAGCCCTCGCATGGCTATGTTGACTGACAGATCAAAAAGTTATGGCTCTTTAAACAAGGAGAGCAATAAACAAAGAGCAAAATTTGAAAATCAGCGGTTATTTTAAGGGTACTAGGATTTTCTATTTGGAACATTAATGGCATATCTCTAGGATTTTAACCCCTTACTTACATTGGGCGTAATAGTATGCTGGATGTTGGGGTCCCTCCCTTTTATGTGGGCCCGGCGGTGAGCCCACATCTTTCCGGGGACAAGTCAGCTGTTTTGAACAGCTGACCTGTGCCCGCAACAGCCGCAGGTGGAATCGTGATCCACCCGCGGCTATTAAACAGTTAAATGCCGCTGTCAAACTCTGACAGTGGCATTTAACAAGTGCTTCCGGCCATCGGGCTTAAAATACGCACACCGGTCACGTGATCGCGAGTCACCGGTGTGTTGGCATGACAACCTGAGGTCTCCTGGAGAACTCTATGGTTGTCAGTGCCGGCTTGCTGTGAGCACCACCCAGTGGTCGGCGCTCATAGGAAGTCAGTAAATCTGCTATATAGAGGCGATCTGAGCATCGCCTCTATGTAGCAGAGCCGATTGGGCTATCGCAGCTTCTAGTCTGCTATGGAGACTATTGAAGCATGCCAAAAGTAAAACAATTATTTTAAAAAATATAAAAAAAGGAAAAAACATAAAAGTTCAAATCACCCCCTTTCACCCCATTCAAAATAAAATAATAAAAATAAAATCAAACATACACAAATTTGGTATTTCCACGTTCAGAATCACCTGATCATTCAATAAAAAAGGATTAACCTGATCGCTAAATGGAGTAGTCAGAAAAAAAGTGAAAATTCCAAAATACGTTTTTTTGGTCACCGCAACATTGCAGTAAAATGCAATAACAAGCGATCAAAAAATCGTATCTGCACCAAAATGGTAAGATTAAAAATGTCAGCTTGGCACGCAAAAAAATAAGCCCTCACCCAACCTGAAATCACAAAAAATGGACATGCTATGGGTATCGGAAAATGGCACATTTTTTTTAACAAAGTTTGGAATTTTTTGTCACCACTTATATAAAAAAGAACCTAGACATGTTTCATGTCTATGAACTTGCAATGACCTGGAGAATCATAATGGCAGGTCATTTTTAGCATTTAGTGACCCTAGTAAAAAATAACAAAAACAAAAAACAAGTGTGGGATTGCACTTTTTTGCAATTTCACCGCACTTGAATTTTTTTTCCTGTTTTCTAGTACATGACATGGTAAAACCAAAGGTGTCTTTCAAAAGTACAACTCATCCTGCAAAAACAAGCTCTCACATGGCTATATTGGAAGAAAAATAAAAAAATTATGGCTCTGGGAAGAAGGGGAGCAAAAAACAAAAACGCAAAACCGAAAAAAGCTCTGGGGGTTAAGGGGTTAAAAGTCACCTATTTATTCCTGATAGTGTACGCAAAAGCCTCATTCTCAAGAATAGATATGGGTTCCAGATGTAGATTCATAGGACAAGTAAGGAATTTGTCAGCAATTTAGCATTAATGGCCAAGATGTGACAAAACTTTGGTCAACATGTCACAATAATGTATTGAATTTGTGTTGTGAAACTTGGAGCCCTTAACGATTTGTTCAAAAAGTTAAGGGTAGACAAATCTTAAACTTAAAACTTGACACGGTAAGAGACACATCCGCTGTGTAATAGATTTGACATATATAAGACTTCCCCTCCCCTTTTCTAAAGCTTGGTTGGCTTACTTTGAACCAACATCTTACACCAAAAACTATAGCACACGTTTTTCTAGGCCATGCCCTTTTCTAAGTAAATTGCAAATTGTCTATTGAAAACACAAAATAAACTTAACACAAAGCCTGAAAACCATTTTCTTCTATGAAAACTTGAGTCAGAAATCAGCATTACTTAGTAAATTCCCCAATCTGACATGCCAATCTTTCTGTGCTTTTGTACAAAATTGCTATGATTGATAGCCAACCTGAATTTCCAGCTGTTGGACCACTTGCATTTGGACTCTGCATTGTGCAGTACTTCGGTCATCCAATGCATGCTCATTGTTAAGGTGCCTAGTTAAGAAAGAAAACACAGATAGTTATGTATTAAGGGTAAATGGTATCACATTTCAAAATTCATATGCTGAAAGAAAAAATGTACAAAGCCAGAAAACCCCATTAACAAAGATTTGTCTCAGTTCAATAGATAATAATCACATGACACTTGGCAGCAGCACATATGCATGAATGAAAATTAAAACTAATGGTGAAGCCAACAACATTTCAAAGAGGTGGTAACATTTGTTTCTATACTCAAAATATAAGTAATATATAGCTAAACACATAATATAAAATGCATAAGCTAATTAGAATTAATTTGGGTAAATGGACATTGTAGTATATTGGATTCAGACAAATACAGACTATATAATGAACAATATGCATTTGAACATCATACAATTACACAAAAAATGCTAAACGGTGTAGATGCTTCACTGTAGAGTTGTGAGTGATCGCTTATATCAAGTCTTGCACTTACTGTTTGTATATAGCTTTATACATAGTTCCTTAGCATTGAATATACAGCAAGAACTTTCCAGAAGACCACCTCTTTAAGAGTATCAGCCCTTTACACGGATCAGACTTTATGACAGATTTTTCATAGTTTTAACCCCTTTATGACCTATGATGTATATATACGTCAAAGGTCACCTGCCCCTCTTTGGTGCGGGCTCTGGCGCATTCAAAATAAAACAATAAAAAAGTAAAAAATACACATATTTGGTATTCAGAAATGCCCAATCTATAAAAATATAAAAATAATTAATCTGATCAGTAAACGGCGTAACGAGAAAAAAATAAAAACGCCAGAATTATGTTTTTTGGTGGCTGCAACACTGCAATAAAATGCAATAATGGGCAATAATATCATCTTATCTACCCCAAATTGGTATCAATAAGAATGTCAGCTCGGTGTGCAAAAAATAACCCTAAACTCGGCCCCAGATTGCAAAAAATGGAGACGCTACAGTTCTTGGAAAATGGCACTATTTTTTTTTTTTTTTTTACAAAATCTGGATTTTTGTTTCACCACTTAAATAATAAATAAGCTATACATGTTTAGTATCTACAAACTCACAATGACCTGGATAATCATAATGGTAGGTCAGTTTTAGCATTTAGTGAACATGGTAAAAAAAATTTAAAAATTGTGGAATTTCACCACACTTGGAATTTTTTTTCCTTTCTTCCAGTATATTATATGATAAAATCTATGGTGTTGTTCAAAAGTACAACTCGTCCAGCAGACAACAATCCTTCGCATGGCAATGTTGATGGAAAAATAAAAAAAATATGGTTCTGGGAAGAAAAAAGCAAAAATGGGAAAAACCCAAGGTGGTAAAGGGGTTAAAGTTGAAAGACCCAGGTCTATTGAGTTTGACCAATAGTATGAACATGTTTTCCCAGAGGAAGGCAAAAACCCAGGAGGTAGAAGCTAATTGCCCCATATTAGGGGATAGCTCCTTCCTGACTCCAAATATGTAAATCAGACTAGCAAGCTTAGCAAACAAAATGTCAAAACTGCTGAAACCATCCCACAACATGTCTACCTAAATCGTGAAAATGTTGTATGTGTAGTGTGTTTCATTAGGCACTCTATAGTTTATAGTGACATCTGACTTTTGTTTGGATGGATTGCCTGGATTGAAGAAGTAGTTTAATAAATACTGAGATAACAGAGGCAGAGCCCTGTTTAGGATTCACTTTCAATAGTCAAATTGTAAAGCGACAGCACATAGAGGCCGATTTATTAAGACTGTAACAGCACATGCCAGTCTTAATGAAGTGTTTTCTAAAGTACAATGTGCCAAATTTATTAAGAAGCACACTTAATGAATTTGGTACATTTTCTTAGTGGCACGTGCCTCTATGCTACTCGTCAGACTTGTTACCGCAGTAATGGGCAGGCATGGCCACACCCTGGGTTCTCCCAGTTCTGCCTATTTTGCCAGAGCTGCTTCAGATTGGTGTGAAAAGCTTAAAAGTCAATTGTTTGCAATATTCTGCATTGGACAAAAATGTTGCTAGTTTTCAAACATTTTACACCAGTTTTCTGGCAAAAAAGAAGCCCCATGGTGTGTCTTTCTGGAGGACCCTTGACACATCCATGCCTTGCATTCACATTTAGAGCTACTGCAGGGAAATTGAGCTGCTGCAGATGGGTGCACCCCATTTTATTCAGGTGCCAGCAGTGGGACAATTTATTGTGGGAAGCCATTCTAATGTAATCAATTTTAGAAATGGAAACTCCTTTTAAAATTGTGACACTAAGAGCCAATTTTGAGACTTGAACTCCCATTCCATGCGTGATTAGTACTGTATAATTGAAAATATGGCCACTGCAGTTAGTGGCATAAGTTGTCTTGGGGATAATTTCTCAGTAGTACATCTAATATTCGAAAGCTCTTGTACTCCAGACTTATTATCATATGATAGTATAGAACTCAAGGGAAAAATTAAACCAGTTTTCTACACAAAGCATTCCATGATGGACCACCAATGAATATGAAAAATAAAGTGTTGTTAGGCTAAACTAATGACACTGTAGTGGTGGGGTGTACAAATTAGGTTTAATTTTATAACTCCTGATCAATAATGCATTAACTTTGAAATTATTTAAAACGTATACATGAATATTTTTACCTTATTATGTCAAAAATGTGGACGAAGTAATGACTGATAGGAGTTCTGAATATATACAATAAACTACAGTATAAAAAATATTGCTCTCATTTTTGTTGATTTAAATGCCCTAGCAAAATGTGGTAAAAATAGGATGGAGGGGTCTTTTTTCCTCTTGACGAAGGGGTGTTGAACATATCTAATATAATTTTAAAATGTGAATTTGAATTAAAATTAGATTCTTAGGCGCAAAATGTGTGAGTCTTAAACATAAGGATATTAGTGCTGATTACAGAAGAGTCTTTTGCATATATTGTGTCCTGCTTATTTTATAATCGGCCCTTTTAATGCATGCTGCACTGCATTTGAAAATAGCAGTTAATACGCATTGCTCTGGTAACATATCTATTCCCACACACGAGAGATAAAGGCACTAATGCTCACTTGCAGATTAAACAGAAGAAAGGTACAGAAAGACCAAATGTGTTATTTTGACTGCAAAGGCTAATATCAAACTATATTCGGCACAAGACATGTCAATGAGCATGTATATAACACAATATGGCAAAAAAAAGCAATTAGCGGGCCCTGTCTGTACAAAAATGGCTTAAAACGTGTTTATATTTTAGCGACCTGCTCTTGTCATATGTTTAGAGAACAAAAAAAAATGTTTGCATTTAACTGCTCAAGTCTTCGTATCCAGTTTATCTGCATTGCTTTCATTAGAATAGAGAGACTGTAGAGTATAATAATAGTCGGTAAGGTTTTGTCTTGATTGAATTTTTCAGAGGAATACAAAAGAACCTTGCCATTAAAATAGTCCTTTATTCTCTCGCATGAAGGCGAAAGGTTTTTAAAGTGTTGTGATGTTCAGTAATGAGCCTCTATCTAAATTATCATTGGTGACAAACTCACAAAGCACTTTTCGAGGACACATAGTTATGAAATGCCAGAGCTGCCACTTTCTTTCTTGTAATTATAGGCTAGCTTGCAGCCCTTCAATGATCATTTATAGAACAGCCTCCAGTGGATTACCGAGAACTTGAAAAACACATACATACCTCTGCCACATCTCCCTTCTCCGTTCTTTGCTATTGTTTACTAGTGATATGTAAAATAATAGAGCCTATTCATTCCCCTACTTAATTATGGCAATCAAAGTGCAGCAATGGCAAAGGATACAAATGAAATGCAGGAAGATTAAGTAAATAGGGTCGGCATTAACATAAAATTATAAATTTATATACTTAAAACTATTTCATGTCAAAAATATTCTCTTTTATGTCTTTCTATCTGTCTCAGGTATAACATATTGCTGTTAAAATATTCTCTATGATTTATAAATCAAGGATAAGATAATATTGAAAAATGAGGATTTCAGAATTTTCTGAGCAACTACCTAATTGCTGTTTCAAAATGCATATGCAAGGGGACATTTCATTAATCATTTAATCATGTACCTCGCAGGAAGTTATAACTAATGTTGCACATACCCTTTTCATATGAATGCTCCATAATGCTATCTTATGTATTTGATATATAGCATATGTCATAAATTATGCTGCTTCAAGGGGACTAAATGGGTTGTTATCCTTCAAGATGCTTATTACAAAAAACGTTATCAATTTCTTTTTTTTTCTATTGCTAGCTCTATTTCAGTTTTTCACGAGCCACCAATAATGCTCTCTCGAAATGGCAAAGGTCTGTAAATTACCCATGCAATCACTAACACCATTTCACAGACCTGTTCTATTTCTGCTGGTCTGCTAACAAGACGATTACACACAAATTACTGAATGTCTATGAAATATTTAAATGCATTCTACTCTACTATGCATTAATAAGAGCAAAGCAAGCTATGGAATTCTGGTTAGATCCACTCCCTAATGTCCCCTAATGAGCCTCTTACTGTGACTGCAGTTCAAACAGAAAGGTGAAGAAAAAATGCAAAGGGTTCCTTCAGAAAGGCAGCTTGAACAAACAGTGTGTGAGCCAGTTCTAATTTATGGGTCACTTTATAGGTATATTGATTTTTGTTTTGAAAATGGAATAAATGATGTGGTTGACTGGCATTCTTTAAAAACTGCATGAGACTGAGCGGGGTCTTAGCCTCATGTACACAGTGTGTAAATGTGAAGCCTTTTCTTTCAGCAGATATTTAATAAGAAGTTAACTACAAAGCACAACAGCACCTAGGAGAATCTGTGAGTGGCATATACAACATCAGAAAAGCTGAATGGTTTAGCTCAGTATACTAGGCAGGATTTAAATCCATTTTTTTATCCATAGAAGTAATTTCAATTTAGACAAGACTGATAGATATTTCACTAATATCTATTTTAGTTGAACTGATGCCCAAATATTCTCCTGGAATTTATACTCCCTGATTTTCCATACATATTTGTGCTTTTTTCTGATTTATATACATCATATATAACAATTACTTAAAATATATACTGAATTTTTCATTAAGTCATTGCGGTTAAAAACGAGTTACGCCTAATAGAGTTGGGTGAATTTACTCAAGTGGAACTGAATTCTTCTCGAAGTTAACAGTATGCAGATTTTTTGTAATTTGCTTGGTGCCGATTCAGCAAATAAGGGCTGGCTGGCCAGCATTTTGCAAAATTATAGAGCTAGTAAAAAGTAAAAACAAAAATAAAATTCACCTATCACCATTTAGGCCACACTTAATTCTTTGCTCCATATCGTCCTCAGTGTTGACTGCTGAAACCCTGGGTCTTTTCACGCTAGATTGGGATGTATATGTGCAGGGATGTCAAAGTCCTAGCCTTGGCCTGAATTCCTGGTCTATAGTGTGCAGGGTAAGGTTGGTGTGTTTCAACGCAAGTTGTAACATCAAGATTAAGTTAACTAGTGACGTGCATGTGCAGGGATGGCTCAGGTCTAGTCATATGCAGAAGTCCTGGCCTAAAGTGCGTGTCACAAGGTTGCAACGTCAAGACATCCTGACATCAACCTTATGAAGTACATGCACAGGGATGTCCCAGGTCTAGTAGCAGTCAGAAATGCCAGCCAAGCGTTAAGATGCTAAGGATTGCAGTACGTGTCAGCAGTAAGGAGAAATGAGGATTGCATGCAGGGTAGTAAGCAGCGAAGTTGAGCAGCGAGATCAGTATTAGTTGGTTTTTCTACTACATCTTACATTTATAATGGCTAATAAGGGACATTCAATTCGCAGAGAGTAAATTCACTGCAAATCCTATTTCCTAATAAAAATCAGCACAAATTGACAAATTTGATTCACATCAGATCTACTCATCTTTTCCACCTGTATAAGGGGCCTTATCTCCCTACAGAAATATAAAGGGATTATCAGGACAAGTCCAGAGTCACTCACGCATTTTTACAACCCGCATACCTGCCAAGTTGGGTTTACCATCAGCATGCATGTGTCCTATTTATTAAAATGTGAAATGTGTCTGTCAGTTCAGGTGAATAGGTATTAAGCTCCTCTGAAATACATTACTGAAGAATCATGAAAAACATCTTTTTTTAAAAGGTTAATTATGTTTGCTACTTCCTAAAAACATTGGCACAATAGCTTATGTGCCGACATTGATTTCTTCAGTTAGCATTGCATTAGCTGCATATTGTTACTCTGATAGGATAACCACTTGCAAACCTATCTAGCAAACAAGCGGTGTTTACATCTGTATAAACATGCTTCACGTACAACACTTTATGAGAAGCTCTAAGGGTCTAAAATATGAAATATGGTCCACAATTACTCTGTTCACACTAGTGAAAGGAATTCTTTCTTTAACTGATTTAAATGGCTTGTTTAAGTGATGGAAATGGCCTCTTTACCTGCTTCACTGTAGCACTGGGATCATTTATCAAGTTAGGAAAGCGTAAGCGGCAAAACTAGGCTAATTTGCTTTGACTGTATTTTCTATTTGTCTTAGTTTTGTATACGAATAGCATCCCTGACATATTTTTCAGAATTAAATATATACTTAGAAATAATAATAGGAAGTTATGTCTAAAACCCAGCAAAGCTATATTATTGTATTCATTATGATCATATATGAATAGCGCCTGTTATAAATTTAGTACTTTTAATCTTCACTTATTTGTTAAACAATGTAAACAAACAGTGCCCTCTTTAGTATTGCAGCACTGTTAGCTAGTGACCATTCTATTAACCCTTTAAGGAATAGGGAATTTTTCCATTTTGCGATTGTATTTTTTTCTTGCCTTCTTCTAAGAGCCATGCGCTTAGTAACCCGATGTTTACCCTGGTTACAAGTAAAGACATCGCTGAATCCGCGTCACACACGCCTATTCAGCGATGTCTGCGGGAGATCTAGCGACGAAATAAGGTGCTGGCCTTCTAGCTCCGACCAACGATGTCACAGCAGGATCCTGATCGCTGCTGCGTGTCAAACACAACGATATCGCTATCCAGGAAGCTGCAACGTCACGGATCGATAGCGATATCGTTGTTAAGTTGGTCAGTGTGAAGGTACCTTTAGACCTTACACCCATACATTAATCCCTGTTCTTTCATCAATAGTGTCTTGTGATGAGTCACTTCTACTGTAATGACCTGGAGTTCACTAGAGTTGACTATCAGTTGTTAATGCAATTAAATGATAAACCCCGATCCTCATTTGTTATAGCCACTAAAGATACCACTGAGATTAGTTTTGAAAGAAAGGCAGCCATGAATGCTAGGTCACTGTAAATCATTTATTATAATAGAAAAGAAAGGCAAACAAGTATATTTAAGCATTTTTGGTTCACAACTTTAAACAATAAAATGAATCCCTTGTCAGATAACACAGGCAGATGTTTTACAACTGAAGCGCTCTCATGTGACGTTGAATGTACATTTCCCAATGACTGTTATATGTCACTACAAGGATGTCAGAATGTTGCTTTTTACCAGTGCTCCCCGCTTGCCATTAGACATGTAAACATTTCATGCTTGTATGTTTCCCTCCAGAACAGCATCCTCCTCCTGTGTTGTAGAGCCTAATGGTGCTTGCTGAGTGCTCACTTATTTGGTTATCCATAATTCAGAAAGCAGCAGCATTTTACAGAACGGTGCAGCAGTGAGATGAGTGTGTAAACACTGTCTACATGTTTGTTTATTCCTCATCTTAGTTACCTATTTATATGATTACATGGAGTACACACAAATCCATCATGTTCAGCCTATCATAATTCTTTGTCATATTAATCTAAGGGAATACAAACTAAATCCTCTGTGCCGCCTGACAAGGAAACACATTGCTAATTCCATACATGGAAATCATAGTAAATTAATTTGAATAAGCTAGAATATGACTGGTTATATTTGTGTACACTGCTCTGGATTAAAAAAAAAATATTGGGGGAGAAGAGGCTTTTAAAGCAGTAATACTTGAAAATGGTTTAAAGGAAAAACACTGTGATCCCAGAAAGAAAACATATACTGTTTTAGTCTGGTAAACTCACAAGGAGACCACTTCCCATGTCTGCCTACTCCCTGACACCCTCTCAGGAGTCACAGGCTGTTAGATATATGTGCATTCACATCAGTCTGTCAATCTGTCATGATTCCACCACACAGCATGTCTTGGATGCAGTGAGTGACTGCTCAGCCATCCATAGTTACATGTTGTGAATTTGCTTTTTGCTCCCTCTAGTGGTTACTAGTTTTTTGACTCTGGTTTTTCTGTCATTCCTTTTATCCGCACCTGGGTCGTTAGTTAGGGGTGTTGCTATATAAGCTCCCTGGACCTTCAGTTCAATGCCTGGCAACGTAGTTATCAGAGCTAGTCTGCTGTGCTCTTGTCTACTGATCCTGGTTCCAGTTATATCAGCTAAGTCTGCCTTTTGCTTTTTGCTATTTGTTTTGTTTTTGTATTTTTGTCCAGCTTGTTCCAAATCTATATCCTGACCTTTGCTGGAAGCTTTAGGGGGCTGGTGTTCTCCCCCCGGACCGTTAGACGGTTCGGGGGTTCTTGAATTTCCAGTGTGGATTTTGATAGGGTTTTTGTTGACCATATAAGTTACCTTTCTTTATTCTGCTATCAGTAAGCGGGCCTCTCTGTGCTAAACCTGGTTCATTTCTGTGTTTGTCATTTCCTCTTACCTAACCGTCATTATTTGTGGGGGGCTTCTATCCAGCTTTGGGGTCCCCTTCTCTGGAGGCAAGAAAGGTCTTTGTTTTCCTCTACTAGGGGTAGCTAGATTCTCCGGCTGGCGCGTGTCATCTAGAATCAACGTAGGAATGATCCCCGGCTACTTCTAGTGTTGGCGTTAGGAGTAGATATATGGTCAACCCAGTTACCACTGCCCTATGAGCTGGATTTTTGTATTCTGCAGACTTCCACGTTCCTCTGAGACCCTCGCCATTGGGGTCATAACAGTTTGCCAGGCCAGTATTAAATGTTTAATGCATTGCAGAAGAGGGATTATAAGAAAGAAGATTCTGAGTTTTTTTTTTTTTTTCTTCTTCCCCTTTACCTCAGAGTGGCTATGCTTGCTGCAGACATGAATGTCCAGACCTTGATTACAAGTGTGGACCAGCTGGCTACTCGTGTGCAGGGCATACAAGACTATGTTATCAGAAATCCTAGGTCAGAACCTAAAATACCGATTCCTGAACTGTTTTCCGGAGACAGGTTTAAGTTTAGGAATTTCGTGAATAATTGTAAATTGTTTTTGTCCCTGAGACCCTGTTCATCTGGAGATTCTGCTCAGCAAGTAAAGATTGTTATTTCGTTCTTACGGGGCGACCCTCAGGATTGGGCTTTTTCGCTGGCGCCAGGAGATCCGGCATTGGCTGATCTTGATGCGTTTTTTCTGGCGCTCGGTTTACTTTATGAGGAACCCAATCTTGAGATTCAGGCAGAAAAGGCCTTGCTGGCTATGTCTCAGGGGCAGGACGAGGCTGAAGTGTATTGCCAAAAATTTCGGAAATGGTCCGTGCTGACACATTGGAACGAGTGTGCACTGGCCGCTAATTTTAGAAATGGCCTTTCTGAAGCCATTAAGAATGTTATGGTGGGTTTTCCCATTCCCACAGGTCTGAACGATACTATGGCACTGGCTATTCAAATTGACCGGCGGTTGCGGGAGCGCAAAACCGCAAATTCCCTCATGGTGTTGTCTGAACAGACACCTGATTTAATGCAATGTGATAGAATCCTGACTAGAAATGAGCGGAAAATTCATAGACACCGGAATGGCTTGTGCTACTACTGTGGTGATTCTACACATGTTATCTCAGCATGCTCTAAACGTATAGCTAAGGTTGTTAGTCCTGTCACCGTTGGTAATTTGCAACCTAAATTTATTCTGTCTGTAACTTTGATTTGCTCACTGTCATCTTATCCTGTCATGGCGTTTGTAGATTCAGGTGCTGCCCTGAGTCTCATGGATCTCTCATTTGCTAAGCGCTGTGGTTTTACTCTTGAACCATTAGAAAATCCTATTCCTCTTAGGGGTATTGATGCTACACCATTGGCAGCAAATAAACCGCAGTATTGGACACAGGTTACCATGTGCATGACTCCTGAACACCGCGAGGTGATACGTTTCCTGGTTTTACATAAAATGCATGATTTGGTTGTTTTAGGGCTGCCATGGTTACAGACCCATAATCCAGTCCTGGACTGGAAGGCTATGTCAGTCTCAAGTTGGGGCTGTCGTGGTATTCATGGGGATTCCCTGCCTGTGTCTATTGCTTCTTCTACGCCTTCGGAAGTTCCGGAGTATTTGTCTGATTATCAGGATGTCTTCAGTGAGTCTGAGTCCAGTGCACTGCCTCCTCATAGGGACTGTGACTGTGCTATAGATTTGATCCCAGGCAGTAAATTTCCTAAGGGAAGACTGTTTAATCTGTCGGTACCTGAACATACCGCTATGCGTTCATATATCAAGGAGTCTCTGGAGAAAGGACATATTCGTCCGTCTTCTTCTCCTCTTGGTGCGGGATTCTTTTTTGTGGCAAAAAAGGACGGATCTTTGAGACCTTGTATTGATTATCGGCTTTTAAATAAGATCACTGTCAAATTTCAGTATCCTTTACCGCTGTTGTCTGACTTGTTTGCCCGGATTAAGGGTGCCAAGTGGTTCACCAAGATAGACCTTCGTGGTGCGTACAACCTTGTGCGCATTAAGCAAGGTGATGAATGGAAAACCGCATTCAATACGCCCGAAGGTCATTTTGAGTACTTGGTGATGCCTTTTGGGCTCTCCAATGCGCCTTCAGTTTTTCAGTCCTTTATGCATGACATTTTCCGGAAGTATCTGGATAAATTTTTGATTGTTTATCTGGATGATATTTTGGTTTTTTCTGATAATTGGGATTCGCATGTGGAGCAGGTCAGGTTGGTCTTTAAAATTTTGCGTGAAAATTCTTTGTTTGTCAAGGGCTCAAAGTGTCTCTTTGGTGTACAGAAGGTTCCCTTTTTGGGGTTCATTTTTTCCCCTTCTGCTGTGGAGATGGACCCAGTCAAGGTCCGAGCTATTCTTGATTGGACTCAGCCCTCGTCAGTTAAGAGTCTTCAGAAGTTCTTGGGCTTCGCTAACTTCTACCGTCGTTTTATCGCTAATTTTTCTAGCATTGTGAAACCTTTGACGGATATGACCAAGAAGGGCTCCGATGTAGCTAACTGGGCTCCTGCTGCCGTGGAGGCTTTCCAGGAGTTGAAACGCCGGTTTACTTCGGCGCCGGTTTTGTGCCAGCCTGACGTCTCACTTCCCTTTCAGGTTGAGGTGGATGCTTCGGAGATTGGGGCAGGGGCCGTTTTGTCGCAGAGAGGCCCTGGTTGCTCTGTTATGAAACCTTGTGCCTTTTTCTCTAGGAAGTTTTCGCCTGCCGAGCGAAATTATGATGTGGGCAATCGGGAGTTGTTGGCCATGAAATGGGCATTTGAGGAGTGGCGTCATTGGCTCGAGGGTGCTAAGCATCGTGTGGTGGTCTTGACTGATCACAAAAATCTGATGTATCTCGAGTCTGCTAAACGCCTTAATCCGAGACAGGCCCGCTGGTCATTGTTTTTCTCCCGCTTTGATTTTGTTGTCTCGTATTTACCAGGTTCAAAGAATGTGAAGGCCGATGCTCTTTCTAGGAGCTTTGTGCCTGATGCTCCTGGAGTCGCTGATCCTGTTGGTATTCTTAAAGATGGAGTTATCTTGTCAGCTATTTCTCCGGATCTGCGACGTGTGTTGCAGAGATTTCAGGCTGATAGGCCTGAGTCTTGTCCACCTGACAGACTGTTTGTCCCGGATAAGTGGACCAGCAGAGTCATTTCCGAGGTTCATTCCTCGGTGTTGGCAGGTCACCCGGGAATTTTTGGCACCAGAGATCTGGTGGCCAGGTCCCTTTGGTGGCCTTCCTTGTCAAGGGATGTGCGGTCATTTGTGCAGTCCTGTGGGACTTGTGCTCGAGCTAAGCCTTGCTGTTCTCGTGCCAGCGGTTTGCTCTTGCCCTTGCCTGTCCCGAAGAGACCTTGGACACATATCTCCATGGATTTCATTTCTGATCTTCCGCTATCTCAGGGCATGTCCGTTATCTGGGTGATATGTGATCGCTTCTCCAAGATGGTCCATTTGGTTCCTTTGCCTAAGCTGCCTTCCTCTTCCGATCTGGTTCCTGTGTTTTTCCAGAACGTGGTTCGTTTGCACGGCATCCCTGAGAATATTGTGTCAGACAGAGGATCCCAGTTCGTTTCCAGGTTCTGGCGATCCTTTTGTAGTAGGATGGGCATTGATTTGTCGTTTTCGTCTGCTTTCCATCCTCAGACTAATGGACAGACGGAGCGAACCAATCAGACTTTGGAGGCTTATTTGAGGTGTTTTGTCTCTGCTGATCAGGACGATTGGGTGACATTCTTGCCGTTGGCTGAGTTTGCCCTTAATAATCGGGCTAGTTCCGCCACCTTGGTTTCGCCTTTTTTCTGCAACTCTGGTTTCCATCCTCGCTTTTCTTCGGGTCATGTGGAGCCTTCTGACTGTCCTGGGGTGGATTCTGTGGTGGATAGGTTGCAGCAGATCTGGAATCATGTGGTGGACAACTTGAAGTTGTCACAGGAGAAGGCTCAGCGCTTTGCCAACCGCCGCCGCGGTGTGGGTCCCCGACTACGCGTTGGGGATTTGGTATGGCTTTCTTCCCGCTTTGTTCCTATGAAGGTCTCCTCTCCCAAATTTAAACCTCGTTTTATTGGGCCTTACAAGATATTGGAAATCCTTAATCCTGTATCTTTTCGTCTGGATCTTCCTGTGTCGTTTGCTATTCACAATGTATTTCATAGGTCCTTGTTGCGGCGGTACATTGTGCCTGTAGTTCCTTCTGCTGAGCCTCCTGCTCCGGTGTTGGTTGAGGGCGAGTTGGAGTACGTGGTGGAGAAGATCTTGGATTCTCGCCTCTCCAGGCGGAGGCTTCAGTACCTTGTCAAGTGGAAGGGCTATGGTCAGGAGGATAATTCCTGGGTGGTCGCCTCTGATGTTCATGCGGCCGATTTAGTTCGTGCCTTTCATGCCGCTCATCCTGATCGCCCTGGTGGTCGTGGTGAGGGTTCGGTGACCCCTCACTAAGGGGGGGGTACTGTTGTGAATTTGCTTTTTGCTCCCTCTAGTGGTTACTAGTTTTTTGACTCTGGTTTTTCTGTCATTCCTTTTATCCGCACCTGGGTCGTTAGTTAGGGGTGTTGCTATATAAGCTCCCTGGACCTTCAGTTCAATGCCTGGCAACGTAGTTATCAGAGCTAGTCTGCTGTGCTCTTGTCTACTGATCCTGGTTCCAGTTATATCAGCTAAGTCTGCCTTTTGCTTTTTGCTATTTGTTTTGTTTTTGTATTTTTGTCCAGCTTGTTCCAAATCTATATCCTGACCTTTGCTGGAAGCTTTAGGGGGCTGGTGTTCTCCCCCCGGACCGTTAGACGGTTCGGGGGTTCTTGAATTTCCAGTGTGGATTTTGATAGGGTTTTTGTTGACCATATAAGTTACCTTTCTTTATTCTGCTATCAGTAAGCGGGCCTCTCTGTGCTAAACCTGGTTCATTTCTGTGTTTGTCATTTCCTCTTACCTAACCGTCATTATTTGTGGGGGGCTTCTATCCAGCTTTGGGGTCCCCTTCTCTGGAGGCAAGAAAGGTCTTTGTTTTCCTCTACTAGGGGTAGCTAGATTCTCCGGCTGGCGCGTGTCATCTAGAATCAACGTAGGAATGATCCCCGGCTACTTCTAGTGTTGGCGTTAGGAGTAGATATATGGTCAACCCAGTTACCACTGCCCTATGAGCTGGATTTTTGTATTCTGCAGACTTCCACGTTCCTCTGAGACCCTCGCCATTGGGGTCATAACAGTTACATAGTTATTAAGGTTGAAGGAAGACTTTAAGTCCATCTAGTTCAACCCATAGCCTAACCTAACATGCCCTAACATGTTGATCCAGAGGAAGGCAAAAAAAACTCCATGTGGCAAAGAGTAAGCTCCACCTTGGGGAAAAAAAATTCCTTCCCGACTCCACATACGGCAATCAGACTAGTTCCCTGGATCAACGCCCTATCAAGGAATCTAGTGTATATACCCTGTAACATTATACTTTTCCAGAAAGGTATCCAGTCCCCTCTTAAATTTAAGTAATGAATCACTCATTACAACATCATACGGCAGAGAGTTCCATAGTCTCACTGCTCTTACAGTAAAGAACCCGCGTCTGTTATTATGCTTAAACCTTTTTTCCTCCAGACGTAGAGGATGCTGTTATGGTCCTGGTGGTTAGGAGCACCCGAAATGACCTGATGGTTAAAATGGAAAACCTGGGACAAGCTCTGAGGAAGTGGTAACTGTACTGACTGCAATCCCTAATCCTATTACACACACTAGAAATAGCCGTGGAGCGTACCTAACTCTCCCTAGACTCCTCTTCACAGCCTAAGAGCTAACTACCCCTAAAGATAGAAATAGCAGCCTACCTTGCCTCAGAGAAATTCCCCAAAGTAAAGGTAGCCCCCCACAAATATTGACTGTGAGTTAAGAGGGAAGTAACAAACACAGGAATGAAACAGATTTTAGCAAAGGAGGCCGAATCTTCTCTAGATAGACAGAGGATAGGAAAGGGAACTATGCGGTCAGTATTAAAAACTACAAAAACCACGCAGAGTGTGCAAAAAGACCTCCACACCGACTCACGCTTCCAGCTAGCAAGGAAATATCATAATAGCAGGCTGGACTAGAAACATAGCATGTACTGAGAAATATATTCAAAAACCAATGAACAGCAAATGACTAGCAAGGACTTAGCTTCTGCTGGAGTAGACAGGTCATCTGAGAAATCCAAGAGAGGTCTGAACCAGTACTGAGACATTGACAGCTGGCATGAACTAACGACCTGGGCAGAGTTAAATAGGGAAGCCAGCAGAAGCAATAAATGAGGGCAGCTGAGAAAGCCAACCTGAAAGATCAGCAGTTCCACTCAAAGCCACCAGAGGGTGTCCAAGGACAGAACTCACCAAAGTACCATTCACGACCACAGGAGGGAGGCCGAGAACGGAATTCACAACAGTACCCCCCCCCTTGAGGAGGGGTCACCGAACCCTCACCAGAGCCCCCAGGCCGATCAGGACGAGCCAAATGAAAGGCACGAACCAAATCGGCAGCATGGACATCGGAGGCAACAACCCAGGAATTATCCTCCTGACCATAGCCCTTCCATTTAACCAGGTACTGAAGCTTCCGTCTCGAAACACGAGAATCCAAAATCTTCTCCACCACATACTCCAACTCCCCCTCAACCAACACCGGAGCAGGAGGATCAACGGAAGGAACCATAGGCGCCACATATCTCCGCAACAACGACCTATGGAACACATTATGGATGGCAAAAGAAGTAGGAAGGGCCAAACGAAACGACACAGGATTGATAATTTCAGAAATCTTATAAGGACCAATGAAACGAGGCTTGAACTTAGGAGAAGAAACCTTCATAGGAACATAACGAGAAGACAACCAAACCAAATCCCCAACACGAAGTCGGGGACCAACACAGCGACGGCGATTAGCAAAACTTTGCGCCTTCTCCTGAGACAACGTCAAATTGTTCACCACGTGAGTCCAAATTTGTTGCAACCTGTCCACCACAGAATCCACACCAGGACAGTCAGAAGGCTCAACCTGCCCTGAAGAAAAACAGGGATGAAAACCAGAATTACAAAAAAAAGGCGAAACCAAAGTAGCAGAACTAGCCCGATTATTAAGGGCGAACTCGGCCAATGGCAAGAAGGTCACCCAATCATCCTGATCAGCAGAAACAAAGCATCTCAGATAGGTTTCCAAGGGCTGATTGGTTCGTTCGGTTTGGCCATTTGTCTGAGGATGGAACGCTGAAGAAAAAGACAAATCAATGCCCATCTTAGCACAAAAGGACCGCCAAAACCTAGAAACAAATTGGGAACCTCTGTCCGACACAATGTTCTCTGGAATGCCATGCAAACGAACCACATGCTGAAAAAATAATGGAACCAAATCAGAGGAGGAAGGCAATTTAGGCAAGGGCACCAAATGGACCATCTTAGAAAACCCATCACAAACCACCCAGATGACAGACATCCTTTGAGAGACAGAAAGATCAGAAATAAAATCCATGGAAATATGTGTCCAGGGCCTCTTTGGGACAGGCAAAGGCAAAAGCAACCCACTGGCATGAGAACAGCAAGGTTTGGCCCGAGCACAAGTCCCAAATGAATGCACAATAGAACACACATCCCGTGACAAGGAAGGCCACCAAAAGGACCTGGCAACCAAATCTCTGGTACCAAAAATCCCAGGATGACCAGCCAACACTGAACAATGAACCTCAGAAATAACCCTACTAGTCCATCTATCAGGGACAAACAGTTTCTCCACTGGACAGCGGTCAGGTCTATCAGCCTGAAACTCCTGCAGCACCCGCCGCAAATCAGGGGAGATCAAAATCACCCCCTCTTTGAGAATACCAGCCGGCTCAGAGAATCCCGGAGAATCAGGCAAAAAACTCCTAGAAAGGGCATCAGCCTTCACATTCTTAGATCCCGGAAGGTATGAGACCACAAAATCGAAATGGGAGAAAAACAGTGACCATTGAGCCTGTCTAGGGTTCAACCGCTTGGCGGACTCGAGGTAAGTCAGATTCTTGTGATCAGTCAGGACCACCACGCGATGTTTGGCTCCCTCAAGCCAATGTCGCCACTCCTCGAATGCCCACTTCATAGCCAACAACTCCCGATTGCCGACATCATAATTACGCTCAGCAGGCGAAAACTTTCTAGAAAAGAAAGCACACGGCTTCATCAAGGAGCCATCAGAACTTCTCTGAGACAAAACAGCCCCTGCCCCAATCTCAGAAGCATCAACATCGACCTAAAAAGGGAGCAAAAGATCTGGCTGACGCAACACAGGGGCCGAAGTAAAACGACGTTTAAGCTCCTGAAAAGCCTCAACGGCCGCAGGGGACCAATTCACCACATCAGCGCCTTTCTTCGTCAAATCAGTCAAAGGCTTAACCACACTAGAAAAATTAGCGATGAATCGACGGTAGTAAAAATTAGCAAAGCCCAGGAACTTCTGAAGACTCATCACAGATGTAGGTTGAGTCCAATCATAAATGGCCTGAACTTTAACAGGATCCCTCTCGACAGTAGAAGGGGAGAAAATGAAGCCCAAAAAGGAAACCTTCTGAACTCCAAAGAGGCATTTAGAGCCCTTCACAAACAACGCATTGGCACGAAGGACCTGGAGCACCATCCTGACCTGCCTCACATGAGACTCCCAATCATCCGAAAAGACCAAAATATCATCCAAATATACGATCTTGAACCTATCCAGATTCTTCCAGAAGATGTCGTGCATAAAGGACTGAAACACAGATGGAGCATTAGAAAGCCCGAATGGCATCACCAGGTACTCAAAATGGCCCTCGGGCGTATTAAATGCTGTTTTCCATTCATCGCCCTGTTTAATACGCACAAGATTATACGCCCCTCGAAGGTCAATCTTGGTAAACCAACTAGCCCCCTTAATCCGAGCAAACAAATCAGACAACAGAGGCAGAGGGTACTGAAATTTGACCGTGATTTTATTGAGAAGGCGGTAATCTATACAGAGTCTCAGAGAGCCATCCTTCTTGGCCACAAAAAAGAACCCTGCTCCCAACGGCGATGAAGACGGGCGAATATGCCCTTTCTCCAAGGACTCCTTTACATAACTCCGCATAGCGGCATGTTCTGGCACAGATAAATTGAACAGTCGGCCCTTAGGGAACTTACTACCAGGAATCAAATTAATAGCGCAATCACAGTCCCTATGAGGAGGTAGGGCACTGGACTTGGGCTCATCAAATACATCCTGGTAATCCGACAAAAACTCAGGGACTTCAGAAGGAGTGGAAGAAGAAATTGACATCAAAGGAACATACACCCTTGACAACCCCAACTAGACACAGACATTGATTTCCAATCCAGTACTGGGTTATGGACCTGTAACCATGGCAAACCCAACACGACAACATCATGCAAATTATGCAACACCAAAAAGCGAATATTTTCCTGATGTGCGGTAGCCATGCACATGTTCAGCTGAGTCCAGTACTGAGGTTTATTCTTGGCCAATGGCGTAGCATCAATCCCCCTTAAGGGAATAGGAATCTGCAAAGGCTCCAAGAAAAAACCACAGCGCCTGCAAACTCCAAGTCCATCAAATTCAGAGCAGCGCCCAAATCCACAAATGCCATAACAGAGTAGGACGACAATGAGCAAATCAGAGTAACAGATAAGAGAAATTTAGGCTGCAAAGTACTAATGGTGACAGATCTAGCGAACCTCTTAGTGCGCTTAGGACAATCAGAGATAGCATGAGAGGAGACACCACAGTAAAAACACAGCCCATTCTGACGTCTGTGTTCTTGCCGTTCAGCTCTGGTCAAAGTCCTATCACATTGCATAGGCTCAGGCCTCTGCTCAGAGGACACCGCCAAATGGTGCACAACTTTGCGCTCGCGCAAACGCCGATCAATCTGAATGGCCAAAGACATTGACTCATTTAGACCAGCGGGCGTGGAAACCCCACCATAACATCCTTAAGGGCTTCAGAAAGACCCTTTCTGAAAATTGCTGCCAGGGCACACTCATTCCATTGGGTAAGCACAGACCACTTTCTAAACTTCTGGCAATATACTTCTGCTTCATCCTGACCCTGACATAGAGTCAGTAAGATCTTCTCTGCCTGATCCACAGAATTAGGTTCGTCATAAAGCAATTCAAGCGCTAGAAAAAATGCATCCACATTAAGCAATGCAGGATTTCCTGTCTCAAGGGAGAATGCACAGTCTTGCGGGTCACCACGCAACAAAGAAATAATAATCTTTACTTGCTGAATGGGATCACCAGAGAAGCGGGGTTTCAGAGCAAGAAACAGTCTGCAATTATTTTTGAAATTCAAAAATTTAGATCTATCCCCAGAAAACAAATCAGGAATTGGAATTCTAGGCTCTAACATCGGATTCTGAACTACATAATCTTGAATATTCTGTACCCTAGCAGTGAGTTGATCCACACAAGAGGACAAACCCTGAATATCCATATCTGCACCTGAGTCCTGAACCACCCAGAGGTTAAGGGGAAAAGAAAGACAAAACAAGCAGCAAAGAAAAAAAAATTGACTCAGAACTTCTCTTTTCCCTCTTTTGAGATGCATTAACACTTTGTGGGCCAGCTGTACTGTTGTGGACCTGGTGGTTAGGAGCACCCGAAATGACCTGATGGTTAAAATGGAAAACTTGGGACAAGCTCTGAGGAAGTGGTAACTCTACTGACCGCAATCCCTAATCCTATTACACACACTAGAAATAGCCGTGGAGCGTACCTAACTCTCCCTAGACGCCTCTTCACAGCCTAAGAGCTAACTACCCCTAAAGATAGAAATAGCAGCCTACCTTGCCTCAGAGAAATTCCCCAAAGTAAAGGTAGCCCCCCACAAATATTGACTGTGAGTTAAGAGGGAAGTAACAAACACAGGAATGAAACAGATTTTAGCAAAGGAGGCCAAATCTTCTCTAGATAGACAGAGGATAGGAAAGGGAACTATGCGGTCAGTATTAAAAACTACAAAAACCACGCAGAGTGTGCAAAAAGACCTCCACACTGACTCATGGTGTGGAGGTGCAGCTCTGCACCCCCAGAGCTTCCAGCTAGCAAGGAAATATCATAATAGCAGGCTGGACTAGAAACATAGCATGTACTGAGAAATATATTCAAAAACCAATGAACAGCAAATGACTAGCAAGGACTTAGCTTCTGCTGGAGTAGACAGGTCATCTGAGAAATCCAAGTGAGGTCTGAACCAGTACTGAGACATTGACAGCTGGCATGAACTAACGACCTGGGCAGAGTTAAATAGGGAAGCCAGCAGAAGCAATAAATGAGGGCAGCTGAGAAAGCTAACCTCAAAGATCAGCAGTTCCACTCAAAGCCACCAGAGGGTGTCCAAGGACAGAACTCACCAAAGTACCATTCACGACCACAGGAGGGAGCCCGAGAATGGAATTCACAACAGGATGCCCCCTTGTCCCTGTCTCAGGTCTATGATTAAAAAGATCATCAGAAAGGTCTTTGTACTGTCCCCTCATATATTTATACATTAAAATAAGATCACCCCTTAGTCTTCGTTTTTCCAAACTAAATAGCCCCAAGTGTAATAACATATCTTGGTATTGCAGACCCCCCAGTCCTCTAATAACCTTGGTCGCTCTTCTCTGCACCCGCTCTAGTCCAGCTATGGCTTTCTTATACACCGGAGACCATAACTGTGCACAGTATTCTAAGTGTAGTCGAACTAGTGACTTGTATAGAGGTAAAATTATGTTCTCCTCATGAGCATCTATGCCTCTTTTAATGCATCCCATTATTTTATTTGCCTTTGTAGCAGCTGCCTGACACTGGCCACTGAATATGAGTTTGTCATCCACCCATACACCCAGGTCTTTTTCATTGACGGTTTTACCCAGAGTTTTAGAATTAAGCACATAGTTATACATCTTATGACTTCTACCCAAGTGCATGACCTTACATTTATCCCCATTAAAGCTCATTTGCCATTTATCAGCCCAAGCTTCTAGTTTACATAAATCATCCTGTAATATAAAATTGTCCTCCCCTGTATTGATTACCCTGCAGAGTTTAGTGTCATCTGAAAATATTGAAATTCTACTCTGAATGCCCCCTACAAGGTCATTAACAAATATGTTAAAAAGAAGAGGGCCCAATACTGACCCCTGTGGTACCCCACTGCTAACCGCGACCCAGTCCGAGTGTGCTCCATTAATAACCACCCTTTGTTTCCTATCCCTGAGCCAGCTCTCAATCCACTTACACATATTTTCCCCTATCCCCATTATTCTCATTTTATGTAACAACCTTTTGTGCGGCACCGTATCAAAAGCTTTTGAAAAGTCCATATACACTACATCCACTGGGTTCCCTTGGTCCAGTCCAGAACTTACCTTTTCATAGAAGCTGATCAAATTAGTCTGACATGAACGGTCCCTGGTAAACCCGTGCTGATACTGGGTCATGAGGTTATTCCTCTTCAGATACTCCAGTATAGCATTCCTTAGAATGCCCTCCAGGATTTTACCCACAGTAGAGGTTAAGCTTACTGGCCTATAATTACAGAGTTCAGTTTTTGTCCCCTTTTTGAATATTGGCACCACATTTGCTATACGCCAGTCCTGTGGTACAGACCCTGTTATTATGTTATTATGTTTTGCAGGGGCTTGCTGAGTTGTCATTATTTTGATAGACATTTCAGTCATCCAATCGAGTGCAGGGATATGCTGTGCTATCAGTATTTTAACTGACAGATTAGTCACCCAATCAGAGACTGGGAAGTGCTGAGCTTACTTCAGGTGTTCCCTGTTCTTAGTAATTACCTAGCTATTTAACTAAACTGTCAGTACCAGATAGCTGCCAGTCATAGCTTTCAGCTCAGTGTGTTGTTTTCTCTATGCTTTGTGCTCTGTACTCAGAGATTACGATCTTTTGTTGCCAGACACTGAATTTGCCTAGTGACTACCCATTTATATTACCCCTTTTTCTTTGGTGCAGTCTCACCTTGGAATTCTGACTCTGGACTGTGACCTGACTATGCTTTTATCTCTTCCCTATATTTATGACATACCCTCCTATCTCTTGACCTCAGACTACTTGACTAGCTTCACTCTAGGCTTGTCCATGAGAAGTGACTCAGCATTGCACAATCACTGCCCTTACTGGTTTTGTGACATTAGATGGGGGAATGGCCTTCTCATGTGTACACTGAGCTACTAAAACATTTTTCTGGTGCATTCTTTCAGAATTTCTAGTAGCCAAATTACAAAACATTTTTGTATTTTTCTAGCTTCCAAGAGCCCAGACTTGTAGCTGCCTACAATATCCATTTTACAAAGAGCAACATATAAAGCTGGCTTATTCACTTTAAGAGAGGAAAAATAGAACAAAACACCAGAAACAGAGCCTGCTGTATATTTAAAAGATGCAAAGCGTGTCCCATGACTGTTATTGTGCTTTATGTGGTGCCTTATGGGCCTCCCACATTGTCCTCTATAATTGCTTACCCTTAACACTTTTATTAATGGTTCATTGTTTAGGGCCAAAAGAAAGGTGCTTTAATTTCAAAGTAACTGTCTTGCCTTAAGGCCCCGTCTCACATAGCGAGATCGCTAGCGAGATCGCTGCTGAGTCACAAGTTTTGTGACGCAACAGCGACCTCCATAGCGATCTCGCTATGTGTGACACGTACCAGCGATCAGGCCCCTGCTGCGAGATCGCTGGTCGTGTCGGAATGGCCTGGACCTTTTTTTGGTCGCTGAGGCCCCGCTGACATCGCTGAATCGGTGTGTGTGACACCGATCCAGCGATGTCTTCACTGGTAACCAAGGTAAACATCGGGTTACTAAGCGCAGGGCCGCGCTTAGTAACCCGATGTTTACCCTGGTTACCAGCGTAAATGTAAAAAAAAACAAATAGTACATACTCGCCTTTCGGTGACCAGGTCCCTTGCCGTCTGCTTCCTGCTCTGAGTGCCGCCGTACAGTGAGAAGTGAGAGCACAGCAGTGACGTCACCGCTGCGCTCTGCTCTCAGTGTACGGCCGGATCTCAGTCAGAGCAGGAAGCAGACGGCAAGGGACCTGGACACCGAAAGGCGAGTATGTACTGTTTGTTTTTTTTGGTAACCAGGGTAAACATCGGGTTACTAAGCGCGGCCCTGCGCTTAGTAACCCGATGTTTACCCTGGTTACCCGGGTGCTGCAGGGGGACTTCGGCATCGTTGAAGACAGTTTCAACGATGCCGAAGTCGTTCCCCTGATCGTTGGTCGCTGGAGAGCGGTCTGTGTGACAGCTCCCCAGCGACCACACAGCGACTTACCAACGATCACGGCCAGGTCGTATCGCTGGTCGTGATCGTTGGTAAATCGCTTAGTGAGACGGGGCCTTTAGCTAAAGATCAAGTCTCCATGAGCTACTCTGATAGTAAATGTATCTGTGGGAATTCTAGATTTACAAAATTTTGTACAAATTAGCTTGAATACTTCAAAACCTTTTATACAAATTTAAGAAATGCTCTAAATCTGATACCCTAATTGTTTTTTTTCCACCATTCAAATAGATTGCTAAAGTGTAACCTAGGGAGAAGACAGTGACCTATAGTTTATAGCTAAAGTCAGGCTTTTTTTCTCGTCTCTGTACTACTGATTAGCCAAGATAAATTATGCTTTTCAGGAGTCATAGACAATATAAAAAGAAATGTGTCAGCATGTTTTTGCAATTTAATCTGATCGCAGCATTATGTAGGGCCATTATGTAGGGCCAGATACATTGATTACAGCAATATGTCACTGGCAGGACTGCTTGTTGTAGTTTCAGTAAAATCACTGTTTTATGAGCAGAAGATTATCACTATTGGACTACTTGTCTCATGTCATGTAGTTCTACTCCTCTGTGTAACTCTGCCTGCACCACCACAGATTAGCATGTTTGTGCCAATGTATAGTGTACACAGAAAGTTGCCAATCAATGGTGTGGGCAGAATTGTAGATAGCGCAACAGTCAGAGAACAGGTAGATTTGCAACAGAGAAAATAGTTATTTTATCAAAACTACACCAAGTAGATCAGTAAGTGATACATTGCTGGAATCAGGGTCTTGTCATGCTGCTCTCGGATTACATAACACAAACCTGCTTACAGATTTCTTTTAAATAAACATACATTTGCATACATTAATTAAAAATTGATTTGAAGCCCTAATAAGGTATTTGGGGGCATGTTTAACCCCTTCCCGGAAAATGACATAATTGTACATTCAATCTGCAAGTGCTTTCCTGCAATATGATGTACAGTTGCATCACAGTTATGGCACAGAATCTAGAGTTGTGCCCGTGCCATCTGCATCAGAAGCGATCTCTTAACACACCTAAACTCCTGCTGCATCTGCTGGAACCAAAGCTAGTTAAGATCCCTCATTGAAATCTCATGGGGAACTGAAATGGTCTCACTGAGGTCAGCGCTATTCATGGGACCACTCAGGCTTCAGCGAGTCATTCTCCCCTTCTCTTTAGCATAAGCAGTTGACTTAGGCCACCACTCATGCTGATGAGGAAATGTCACACAGATAGATTACGGCATGGGACACTGGATTCTTTCAACTTCGGACAGGTGAGCAAGGTTTTTATTTTTGTGTTTATTTTTACAGGGGACAATGGCTTCAAGGGATTAGGTGTTAAGTATAATGTGTTTTTTATTAATAATTTTAAGCACTGTATCTCTGATACAGGATTTCCAGTACCGGAATTATCAAGACATGTGAAGATGGTCTTAGCAGTGATATGAAAGTGAGTGTAACAGAGGCAATAGTAGAGGAAGATGGTGAGGAAGTTAAAACCTTGTGTGGAAAATTACATAGGTAAGTGTAATTTTAGGTATAATCTAAGGATCCTCCAACATCATTGAGGAGTTGAATTATTAAATGCATAATCAGTGGATGCAGGCTGCTGATATAGTAGATGTTATGGGAGATTTTAACTATCCAGATACTTACTGGGTCATGGTTCTGCTTCAACTGCATGGGAGAAAATCCCTCAACTTGTTGCAAGATAATTCTATGGGACAGTTTGTAAAAAATACAACAAAAGACAATACTCTAATGGTCCTTTCTAATAATGCAGAGCTTGTTGTAAATGTCACTGTTTGCAAAAACCTTGATTCAAGAGACCATATCATTTAATTTTGCTTACAGTATGAAAAACTTAGTTGAGTGAGAAGGGCAAAAAGGCCATTTTCCCCAGGTTGAAGGCTGCAGTTCAGGACAGTAACTGGGAGCAGCTACTAAGCTACTGTCAAACAGTGATATAAATGATGAATGGGAGTATTTTAAATCTATATAATAATAATAATAATTTTATTTCTATAGCGCCAACATATTCCGCAGCGCTTTACATTTTGGAGGGGACTTGTACAGACAATAGACATTACAGCATAACAAAAAACACATAGATTAAAACAGATACCAAGAGGAATGAGGGCCCTGCTCACAAGCTTACAATCTATGAGGATAAAGGGGAGACACGAAAGGTGGATGGTAACAATTGCTTTCACTGTTCAGACCAACCATAGTGTAATAATCGGGTGTTCATATAATGCTGCATGAAGCGGTTATTGGCCTAAGTATGTAACAGTACAGACACAGAGGTCCTAAGTACACAGAGGGCTATAAATGCATAAAGCATGTGAAAACATGATGCGAGGAACCTGGTTATGGTAAAAATTTTGAATGGGCAACACAGGGATAGTTAAGTTAATGCATTGAGGTGGTAGGCCAGCCTGAACAAATGCATTTTAGGGCACACTTAAAACTGTGAGGATTGGGAATTAATCATTTTAACCTGGGTAGTGCATTCCAAAGAATTGGCGTGGCATGTAAAATGTCTTGGAGATGGGAGTGGGAGGTTCTGATTATTGAGGATGTTAACCTCAGGTCATTAGCAGAACGAAGGGCACGGGTAGGTTGGTAGGCTGATATGAGTGAGAAGATGTAGGGTGGTGCTGATCTGTGGAGTGCTTTGTGGGTGAGGGTAATAAGTTTGTACTGGATTCTGAAGTGGATGGGTAACCAGTGTAATGACTGGCACAAGGTAGAGGCATCAGAATAACGATTGGTGAGGAATATGATCCTGGCTGCAGCACTCAAGACAGTTGGAGAGGGGAGAGTTTGGCAAGAGGGAGACCGATTAGTAGAGAATTACAATAGTCCAGACAAGAATGAACAAGAGAAACCGTAAGAGTTTTTGCAGAGTTGAAAGTAAGAAAAAGTTGAATTCTAGAAATGTTTTTGAGGTGCAGATATCAAGAGTGAGCCAGTGATCGGATGTGACCGGTGAATGAAAGCTTGGAATCAAGTATGACCCCAAGACAGCGGGTATGTTGCTGGGGAGTAACGGTGGAATCACACACGGAAATGGCAATGTCGGGCATAGGTAGGTTAGTAGAGGGAGGAAACACAAGGAGTTCAGTTTTTCACAGGTTCAGTTTCAGATAGAGGGAGGACATGATGTTAGACACAGCGGAAAGACAATCACTGGTGTTTTCTAAAAAGGCAGGCGTGATATCAGGAGAAGTGTACAATTGGGTGTCGTCAGCATAGAGGTGGTACTGGAAACCAAATCTACTGATTGTTTGACCAATAGGGGCAGTATACAAAGAGAAAAGAAGGGGGCCTAGAACCAATCCTTGATCCAACAGTAAGGAGAAGATGAGAGGAGGAGGAGCCAGCAAAAGACACAGTGAAGGAGAAGTCAGAGAGATAGGAGGAGAACCAGTGGAGAACAGTGTCCTTGAGGCCGATGGAGCGGTGCATAGTGAGGAGGAGCTGATGACCTACAGTGTTAAATGCTGCAGAGAGATCCAAGAGAATTAGCATGGAGTAGTGACCATTAGATTTTGCTGTTAGTAGATTATTAGAGACTTTGGTGAGGGCAGTTTCAGTAGAGTGTAAAGAGCGGAAGACGTTTTCTAGAGGGTCGAGAAGAGAGTTTTCTGAGAGATAGAGGATAAGACATTAGTGGACCAGGCATTCCAGGAGATTAGAAATTAAGGAAATATTAGAAACAGGTCTATAGTTAGCGGCACAGTTTTGGTTGAGGGATGGCTTTTTAAGTAATGAATGTATATAATTGAGGAGGGAAAGATACCGGAAGAGAGAGAGAGATTTAATATTTTTGTCAGGTGAGTGGTGACAGCAGGGGAAAGGGACTGGAGGAGATGTCATGGAATGGGGTCACCGGTGCAAGTGGTAGGGCGAGAATATGCAAGAAGCCTGATTACTTCTTCTTCTGTGAATTGTTTAAAATCAGAGAGTGAGCTAGATGCAATGGGGGAGGGAGGATAGAGCATGGTATGAAGGGATTGGGAGATAACTTCCTGTCGGATAAGGTCAATTTTTTCTTTGAAATAATTGGCCAGATCGTCAGCGTGGAGATCCGTGGTTGGGGCCTGCACTCTTGGGTTGAGCAGGGAATGAAAAGTGTCAAAGAGACGTTTAGGGTTATTGGATAGTGAGGTGATCAGGGTGTTGAAATAGGTTTGTTTGGAGAGGTGAAGGGCAGAGTTGTATGTTTTTAGCATGAACTTATAATGGATGAAATATTCGGGTAGATTGGATTCTCTCCTCAGACGTTCGGTGCACCTGGAGCACCGCTGTAGGAAACGTGTTTGCAGCGTGTGCCACGGTCGTCGCCGTCTGTGCCGAGTTATTCTATGTATAGGAGATGCAGTTTCATCCAGGGCACTTTGCAGTGTTTTGTTACAATGCTTGAGTACAGAGTCAGGACATGAGAAAAAGGAAATGGTGGCCAATGATGACTGCAAGTTCTTCATAAGTTTCTGCGTGTTAATGGCCTGTATTCATTAGTCAGACAGCAGAATATATTTTGATAGGTAACATGTATTGAAGACAAATATTAAACCTCACATTGCTTACACCTATTGTTAGGAAAGCAATTACTAATGAAAAAGAGGCACTTAGAATATATAAATCTGAGGGTTCAGCTAGAGTTTTTGAAAAATGTAAAGAGCTTAAAAGTAATCTAATCAGCTAAAGTACAAAATGAATATCAAATATCCAGGAAAAGCAAAACAAATCCCAAGATTTTTTATTAATACAAAAAAGCAGTTCTGCACAGGTGGGTCGTTTAAATAATGGTAATGAGATGTTGGTCATTTAGGATCAAGAGGAGAATTAATTAATCAGTTTTTGAGTTTTGTATATAACAAAGAAAAAAAATAAATCTGAACAAAGCCTTGAGCCCAGAAGGTTGTTAATGGAATAACAGTTATTGCTTGGCTACTCTAGAGTCACTGGAGTCACTCTCTGGTGACTTCTACTGTACCAAGCGACTGGCGCAAAGATAATTTGGCAGATATTTTGAAAAAGGAATTTATAACCAAAGTAGTTGGTGGCAGATAAAATATACAATTGGAGCGGTAAGTTTAGTGTTTTCTAATGACCAGATTAGCGGTAATTGAATTATTAGGCATTATTCTTCAGGTGCTTCTCTATAAATACATCTCAACAATAGAGGGAATCCCTTTAGTAGATTGAGCATTTTCATCTTAGCACAATCAACTGACGCATATGGATTTTTTAATGTACTTTCATAATGATAATTTGGTACATTAATAAAAAGTAATTTATTTTGATAGTTGAAACACTTGTGTTGCTACAGGTGCATATTGTGCTAATTTTCAAAAAGGGGTACAGGTATTTCCTAGGTAATTATAGATTTGTAAGCTTAACATCCATTATGGCAAATATGTTCATGAGGTTTGTAACTGACGATATACAAGTATGTGGTATAAAAAATATTATAAGTGATGACAAGCATGATTTTACAAAGGACAGAGATTATCAAATTAACCTGATAAGTTTTTATGTAGAAGTAAGTAGATATATTGAGAGAGGTGTAGCTGTTGATATAATGTTTTTGACTTTTGCGAGGGCTTTTGACACTATCCCACACAGATGCCTCATGGGCACATTAAGGTTCATAGGCCTAAAGAATAAGGTTTGTAATTGGATCGAAAACTGAGCCAAAAACCACACTCAAACAGTTGTTGTGAATGACGGCTACTCTGAATTGTCTCCAGTTTATTCAACTTATTTATTAATTATATAAAATATGGGATTAATAGCATTATTTCTGTTTTACAAGTTAATTAGTATAGTGCAGTCTACAGAAAATATTGAATTGCTACATACTGAATTGGAAAAACTGTGCTTTTGGCCACCACATGGCAGGTGAGTTTCACTGTGGATAAATGTAAAGTTTTGCACCTGGGTACTAATAATATGAGGGCATTAAATATTCTAGGGGGACTAAAACTGGGAAAGTCACTTGAAGCAAATGATGTGGATACATCACAGACTAAATAACAACATCCAATGTCAATCATCTGCTTCTAAGAGGAGCAGGATATTAAAAGAGGCATGGATGGACTCGCCGGAAAGAAATATTACAGTACCACTTTACAAAGCATTAGTGTGACCACATCTTGAATATGCAATCCAGTTCTGGGCACCAGTTCATAGCTAGGATACCCTGGAGTTGCAAAAAAAATTAAGTAGAGCCATAAAACAAATGAGAGGTATGAAGGATCTTAGTTATACGGAATTATTAAAATAATGACATTTATTTAACCGTGACTAGAGAAGTCTAAGGGGGATATGCCTCACTTGTACAAGTACATAAGAGGTCCATATAAAAAGTATGGTCAAAAGTTGTTTCATGTAAAACTCCCTCAAAACACAAGAGGGCACTCCCTGCACCTACAGAGAGATAGCTTCAATCTCCAGAGGAGACAAGCCTTCTCTACTATGAGAACTATTACTCTATGGAATAGTCCACCTTAAAATCTGGTCACAACATGAGCTGTTGATGGTTTAAAAAGCTTGGATATCTTTCTAGAAAATAATAATATAAGTGTTTATGTAATTATGTAATGTTCTTATCTAATTGTTTGGTCCAGTTGATTGTCAATTGGTATCAGGAGGAAAAAATGAGCCATTTTGGAGCGAACTAGGATTATGCATGTTGCTTGTGCTTTTGCCCTTTCCCTTAGTTCAATTTAATGGGCATTTGTAATTTTTTCAACCATATTTACTATGACAGGATTGATGTTTGTGTTCATCATAACTCGCAAAAAAAATGATAAAAAAATCATATGTATCCCAAATTGTTACCAATTAAAACTACAGTTTGTTGGAAAAAAATACATACAGCTCTGTATTCAGAAAAATGAAAAAGGTTAGGCACTAACAATATAACAACTAAAAAAATGTAATGTTTTGTGCAAGAGTAGAAAAAAGTATATACAGTAAATTGGCTATCGCCATAATTGTATTGAAATGCAAAAATAAAGTTAATATGTCAGTTGTGTAGTACTGCATATTCAATTCCATATAAAAATAAACTAAATAAAAAAATCATGCTTAGGCTAGTTTCACATTTGCGTTTAAAAATGCAGCGTTTAAAACGCAAACGCAGGTGGTGAAAAAAACGCATGTAAACGCGTGCAAACGCTGCATTTTTTAGACGCATGCATTTTTGCATGCGGTAAAAAAAGTGGCGTTTTGACGCGTTTACATGCATTTTTTCCTGCGTTTGCGTTTTTGAAACGCATGCTGAGAAGTGTGTGACAGCTGCCAATCATCAAAATCAACAAGAAAACCCACTATAAATAGAAATAGCTAGGGTTGGGGTTAGGGTTAGGATCCCTAGGGTTAGGGGTAGGGTTAGGGTTAGGGTTAGGGGTAGGGTTAGGATCCCTAGGGTTAGGGGTAGGGTTAGGGGTAGGATCCCTAGGGTTAGGGGTAGGGTTAGGGGTAGGGTTAGGATCCCTAGGGTTAGGGGTTGGGTTAGGGGTAGGGTTAGGGGTAGGATCCCTAGGGTTAGGGATAGGGGTAGGGTTAGGGGTAGGGTTAGGATCCCTAGGGTTAGGGGTAGGGTTAGGGTTAGGGGTAGGGTTAGGATCCCTAGGGTTAGGGGTAGGGTTAGGGTTAGGATCCCTAGGGTTAGGGGTAGGCTTAGGGGTAGGGTTAGGGATAGGGGAAGGGTTAGGATCCCTAGGTTTAGGGGTAGGGTTAGGGGTAGGGTTAGGGGTATGGTTAGGGGTAGGGTTAGGGTTAGGATCCCTAGGGTTAGGGGTAGGGTTAGGGGTAGGAGTAGGGTTAGGGATAGGGTTAGGGTTTGGATCCCTTTATCACCATGATGGTGGGGGGTGGCTTATCAGTGTGTATTCTTGTTTTTTTCTATTGAAACGCATGCGTTTAAAAACGCAACCAAACGCATGTGCTTAAAAACGCATGCGTTTACATAGACAGCAATACGTTTTTTTGCCTCAAAAAAACGCATGCGTTTTTTTGCGGCAAAAAAAGCCTCTGGAAATTACTATATGTTGCATTTCCGCAACAAAACGCAAGCATAGAAACGACGCATGCTTTTTTAATGTTAAATATAGGAAAAAATATGCATGCTTTTTTGCGCTGACGAAGAAGGAGTACCTCCTTCGAAAAGCGTTGGATTGGTTGCCCTGACACGCGCCCGCCCAAATTTGTGACGTCACTACCTCAGCCACGCCCCCGTACACACCGCTAGTGCTCCGGCGTTGCTTCTGGCCGGGGCACGCTAGGAGTTGGCGGTTCCTGTCCTTCCAGATGCCCAGCGTGTAGCTACCTATCTGGGTACAGCCGACCTCGGCACTTCCCCATAGCTGCATGGTGCAGCCCAGCACGTCAGTCGACAAGAGACTTGGACATCCACCGATCCCCGCAACTATCCTCACCTTCACAACTAGTAAGTGGATGTCTATTTACTTACGGGCACTATAACACTGTAAGCTTCTAGCGGATAGACCGCCATCCCGCTGAAATCAGGATTATATGATTCTTAAGGCATAGCCTGCTTATTGAACCTATTACACTAATCAGAGTGCAATCGGCTTTGCTTTCCTTGCAGTAGGCATTACTTAAGTGCATGCACTATTTACTATTACTGCATAAGCGCAGGTGTGTTATTGGTATATTTCTTTAAAATAATCCTTGCTCTGGGCAGAGTGTGTGCAGATTCATCTCCCAAATGTCTTCAATAAAATATTTCCGGTGGCGGCACATGCGCAGAGTGAGATTCCGGCTCAATTACATCCTTTAGAGACGTAAATGAGCAGAGAACTAATTTTGCACATGTACGGCCATGGCACAGCATTTTTGAAGACCCACGGTAAACAATCTGTGCATGCACTGCCAGCGGTGCTGCTGTTTAGAAGACCATGTGGATATCAATAAGCGCACACACCACCGGCAGCAAGGACGGTGTTGCCACAAAATCTCAAACAGATTGCAAACAAGAGAAAAAATAGAGTCTAAATGCCAATGATTATAAAGATTAGTAGAAACTTTATTGATTGATCTATACAAACATAAAATCAATTTTGTGCACATAATGTACACAAAGCCGTGAGCAATACAGTAATATTATAACACTATAGAATGGTTAATATGACATTCCAAGAAAAAGAGAGAAGCGGTACACCTCATCTATATATATGGGATATAATAAAAGTATGGCTAGTATGCGTGTGAAGGCATCCAAATATAGGCGTAGGATGTATGTAGAGCGCTACAAAACGGGGTGGTAAATGGTATCCCTATGGGCGTGCTATAGTAGAGAAAGGTAAAACAGTGAGCAGCAAAAAGTAGCCGCCTAACTCCTATAATAGCCGTCCAGATACTAACAGTCAGAAGACTCCCACCATAGTAGCAGCAGGACATATAACCCCAAATGCCAGATTGGAAATAGTATACAACATAAACACTGCCTAACAGAAGTAATTACCCATTTGTGGTAGAGACAGGTGCAACCGCGCTCTCACCCCAACGCACGTTTCGGTGTGGGATCACCTTCTTCAGGGGGCGTGCACGTTGCGTGTTTATGTTGTATACTATTTCCAATCTGGCATTTGGGGTTATATGTCCTGCTGCTACTATGGTGGGAGTCTTCTGACTGTATCACCCAAGCGCGGTATCAGTTGTTATATGTACTGTAATTATGTTTTGGGTACTATTTGTACAAAATCTCAAACAGGAAGCAGGTCATTCACAAAGCAGTGACTTGTCATGCAGGCACTAAATGAAAGTGGAGGGGCCAGGGCAGGAACAGAAGACCGTGTCCAGAGTCTCGCTCCTTTGCACCTAAAGGTAATTAACCAAAAAATTAAAATGTAGATTAAGGAACAAACACAAAACTTTCTTCTAAAGGTATCAATTTAATCAAAATAAGAGCAACATTATGTCTGTGTCTTTACTTAATATTGCTAAATCATGCTGAGAAGTTCTCTTTAAGCCTCCCAGAATATGGTGGTACAAAAACAAATTATATTGTACTCATTGTCAGTATATATTGTAGGAAATAAAAAAAAGAAAACTATACAAATGTGGTATTGCCATATTGATACTGTCCTACAGAATAAAGTTTAAAAAAAGTTGAGAAAAGCGGTAAATAGTTAAAAAAACCAGTGGCAGAATTGCTGTTCATTTATATTCCTCCCAATAATGAGTTAATAAAAATGTATTGATGAGTTATATGTACCCCACTGAAAAATACAAGCCCTCATACAACTATATCTCCAAAAAATAAAAAAAAATATGCCTACTAGAAGGTGACAATAAAAAATAATAAAAGGAATGACGGGCCAAAACTTTCTATGACTCCAAGGGGTTAATGGATGTTACAGAAACCTATCATCTATACATGTCCTTAGTTAGATGTGCTTGAATTCTGGCATCATCACAAGATATTAATACAGTTCATGCACATCTCATATATAACACCATATCACCAATTTACAAGTTTTATTTATTTGTCCTATAAGTTTTAATTATGGAACAACACCTTTAGGTCATGCTTTAACTTCCCACTGTGAAAACAGCTGAAGGAAGAAATACAGCTGATGCCTCCAATGTTAAATAATACGGATTCCCTTAGTGTTAGGGTACCGTTATACTAAATGATTTACCAACGATCACGACCAGCGATACGACCTGGCCGTGATCGTTGGTAAGTCGTTGTGTGGTCGCTGGAGAGCTGTCACGCAGACAGCTCTCCAGTGACCAACGATGCCGAAGTCCCCGGGTAACCAGGGTAAACATCAGGTTACTAAGCGCAGGGCCACGCTTAGTAACCCGATGTTTACCCTGGTTACCATTGTAAATGTAAAAAAAACAAAAACACTATATACTCACATTCCGGTGACTGTCACGTCCTTCGCCGTCAGCTTCCCGCACTGACTGTGTCAGTGCCGGCCGTAAAGCACAGCACAGTGGTGACGTCACCGCTGTGCTCTGCTTTTACTTTACGGCCGGCGCTCACAGTCAGTGCGGGAAGCTGACGGCGAGGGACGTGACAGACATCAGAAGGTGAGTATGTAGTGTTTTTTTTTTACATTTACAATGGTAACCAGGATAAACATCGGGTTACTAAGCGCGGCCCTGCGCTTAGTAACCCGATGTTTACTCTTGTTACAAGCGAACACATCGCTGGATTGGTGTCACACACACCGATCCAGCGATGACAGCGGGTGATCCAGCGATGAAATAAAGTTTCAAACGATCTGCTACGACGTACGATTCTCAGCGGGGTCCCTGATCGCAGTAGCGTGTCAGACACAGCGAGATCGTATGTATATCACTGGAACGTCATGGATCGTGCCGTTGTAGCGACCAAAGTGCCACTGTGAGACGGTACCCTTACATATGCCTTTGGAACACAAGGTTCCACATTGTTATCTCTCTACTGATACATTAACTGATGCTAGATACAAGGTAGAGATAAGCAGACAAAGCCACAAATCCAATTCTGATAAGCTTTTTGGCTAGAACACATCAGTACAATCCAGTGTAACCCAAGATGTTTGAAGACTTGGTAGCTGGCAAGCTGTTCTAGCTAACAATATAGAATAAATATAATATATAATAATTAGTGATGGGCAAACACTAAAATGCTTGGGTACTCATTGCTCGGGTCGAGTAAATTGGAATACTCGGGTAGTCGACCCGAGCAACTAGCCCAATGTAATTCTATTGGAAACACAAGAATTTTTACTGCGATCCCCCGGGGGTCCTTTTAAGGTCTAAAAACATCTGACAAAGATGGAGATACTGCTCAAATGACATGGGAAGATCATTCCCTAGGTCACAGCTGTAAGCAATTTTGTCAGAGTTTTTTTCACCATTTTTACAGGTGCACCTAAAAACATACAAAAACGAAACCAAAATGGATTTTGCTGGGAAATATGTTAAGGTACATTTTTAAACTACTGTAGAGACCAAGGGTAGAAGACAAAAAAGTGGAATGTATGCCTGAAAAGCAATTATTTGGACACCGCAGATAGACCAGGCGTCTGACTGAGATAACAGATTGTTTCAATATGTGGCCTGTATTTTTTTAACCTCCAAATACTGTATAGGCCAAGGATAGCAGACCAAAAAGTGGAATGTATGCCAGAAAAGCAAGGACTTAGAGACCACAGATACACCGGCCGACAGATGGAGATAACAGACTGTTTCAATATGTGGCCTGTTTTTAAAAAAAATTTAACCACAAAATACTGTATAGAACAAGGGTAGCAGACAGGCAAAAAAGTGGAATGTATGCCAGAAAAGCAAGAATTTGGAGACCACAAATTGATCAAAATGTGGCATTGATTTTTTTGGGGCCCACCAAAATTGAGTCAATAAGTAGGTTATGACACTAAAAAAAAATTGAAGTACTAAAATTGTAAAATATTTAGCGCAATGATATATGATGCATGTGGCGTACAAATCACAGTGATAAACATAAGAACTGTAGCTAAATCTTTTTGGGCCAGCTACAGATTTTTTGGGCAGCAAAATGGTGTCCAAACATGTTGTAAGGCACTCCAAAAAATAATATAGTACCAAAAAAAGGCCAGAATTTTCTGTGCAATCACATCTAATGCCTGGGACAAAACAAAAAAATGTAAATTGTTAGATTTTCACGCTCTTTTATTGCAATGACCTGGCTGTAGTCTGCAGTGTGACCAAGTAAATAAATGTAGAAAAAATGGGGTTATGGATTGCTTTCTAATAAAATTAGTAGGTATAAGGTGCAAAAAAAAACAACCTAGCCATGGATACCTGCAGCTACATATATATAAAATACACAGCAGCAGACAGTAATGGAGCTTTTTGAGGTATGCAGTGAGATCTATATACTCACATATAGTGCCTGCAGGCCTTGCACTAATGTGGATATGTGCACATAGACTCCCCTGCCTTCCTAGCGCTGCAATCTATGTACCCCCAAATTAGCCCTAAAAAGGACTGTTGGTTTATCAGGATTTGTGGATTGAACACTAGTAGACCCAGACTAACTAATTAAAGTAAGAATCTGACCCTATCTCAGCAGCAGCTCTCCCTACACTAGCTGAGTCCAGATCATAATGTGGTGAGTAGGGTGGCGCCAGGTCTCTTATAGACTTGATGCCGCTGTGCGGCCAGCCAATCACTGTAATACCACAACAAAGATGGCTGCGGCATTACAGTGCATGTCAGACAATCCCTGCATGTTGATTGGCGCTCTAAAAAGTGCCAAAATTAAAAGGAGGAGACCCGAGCTCCCGCTGAATAATCCCAGAAATACTCGGTGCTAGCCGAGTACACCGAGCATAGTCAGTACTGAGTAGTGGCGAGCACGTTCTCTCATCACTAATAATAATGCAAAATTATTTTTCTTGGATGGGCTATTACATTTGTCCTTTGGATACAATACTATTTATTACACTAAAGAATGAAAACAATATTTTGAATTGAGAGTCCTCAGTGGTTGATACCTTTTAATGGCTAACTGAAAAGATGGTAACAATTCTAAATATTTTTTTATCTACTGGCTAACACGGTACCAAGATATATTTCTTTCCTGTATCAAAACTAAAGAATGAAAAACTCACTTCAATTTATCTTAGACTATGGAAATTATTTTCCAAAGTATGATAATAATTTACTACAGACAGTTATCATAATGCTCCTATTGCTGGACATACACCCATTGGTTAAAGCAGGGTTCTCAAACTGCATTACTCGAGGGCCTCAAACCATGCATGTTTTCAAGATTTCCTTAGCATTGCACAAGGTGCTGTAATCATTATGCTTGTAGGTGATTAAATTATCACCTGTGCAGTACAAGGAAATCCTGAAAACATGACCTGTTTGCGGCCCTTGAGGAATGCAGTTTGAGACCTCTGGATTAAAGCATCATTGAACTATTGATTACGCACTCAGACTGTATCAGATTGACAGATTACTATAGTCCATAACGCTAGTATTAAGTTGTTATCTATAGTCTAGATATAGTGCTCATTGTAATAGCAGCATGCAGGTTTCACATTTCCGTATGCCAAGGTCTGTGTATGGGCCGTAATTTCTGGACTGACAGTGGGTCTTCTGGATTGAACTAATGACCTCATATAGGCCTATGAGGCTATTAGTTTGGGTGAGGATACCCAAGGTTAATCCAAATGTAGACTGTACAGTGAGGATGTAGGAATCTGGCCTTAATATTAAAGGGAATCTGTCATCAGGTTTTTGATACCTCATCTGGGAGCAGCATGATGTAGGCAAAGAGACCCTGATTCCAATGATGTATCGCTTACTTTACTGGGTGCAGCGTTTCTGACACAATCAGAGTTTTTAGATTCAGCAATACAGCAGAGCTGAGAAAGCTAACCCTGCCCACACCAGTCTCTGTATGTACATTGTACACATAGCTGCTAATCACAGGAGGGGGCGGAGATGGACTAGCATGCATGCAATGCTGTAGCTGCTGTAGTCCAGGCTATGATTATCACCAAGTCATAAAATCTTCATTGTAAGTAAACAACAGAACACAGCCTAACATGTGACATGTCAAATAAATTTATGTTTTAACCCCTACCTCAACCTGTCCTCAGATAACATATCAAAAACCTGCGAGGAGATTCACTATAATGGCAATCTTTAATAGTTTATTGGTTGTCGTCATTTACGACCTGTTTATGGACAGCTTTTTGTTACTATAAATATATCACTATAATTTTGGCAGTTGCTATCTGTATATAGAAATGCATTTGTTTTGTTAAATAAATAAAGTTTTACTAATTGATCTGCTCTAGGTAAATGAGAGCCCAGACAGTAAATTAAATTAGTCCATAAATTTATATACGGTAACTGGATATTTATGGACACATTTTTCCCAAGTAACATTTCTGTCCATGGCCTGTAGACAAAACAGGGATGTGTAAAAACGAATCAATATTTTTATATAAAAAGAGCAGCACTTAATTTACCCTAGTGTTGCTATTATCCATTTCTTGTTATGTTTTGTAGTTATGGTGTCGCAGCCCTATATCCCACAGATAGTCTACCATTTGTAAACACATCTTTTTGATGTTTCTGCCAACATCCTGGCAACAAAGCAGTGCCATTTCAAATAAGCTAATTAACTTAATTGTTGATGAAGCATGAAACAGTTCATTCACCCTGTTAACCGCACCATGACAACACAAGATCTTCAGACTGTGAAGTTACTCATCTTGAAAAAAAAAATAAAACCCTCTGGCAAGTTAATTTATATATGTTTTTGTGGATACATTTTTACATAAGAAAATGCGTATTATTCTAAGTATTTGAAGACCTCTAAAAAAGCAAAAGAAACTACACCACTACAGGTCACTGGAAAGCTCAGAAAGGACAAATCTTCTAGAATATTAAAATGTTTAGCAACTCAGATATACTTATTTGTGGAAATGGCTAAAGTCTCCACACATGGTGTTGAAAACAAGTGGACAATTGCGCACTGATCTGTGGCTTTGCCAGAGAAAGGATAATGTAATAATTACGGTAGTGGCTTGGGCCTATATAGGAAGTTATTATTCTTCCACATAATGACTAGTGTTGAGCATTCCGATACCGCAAGTATCGGGTATCGGCCGATACTTGCGGTATCAGAATTCCGATACTGAGTTCCGATATTTTTGTGGTATCGGAAATCGGAATCGGAAGTTCCCAGTGTATGGTTCCCAGGGTCTGGAGGAGAGGAGACTCTCCTTCAGGCCCTGGAATCCATATTCATGTAAAAAATAAAGAATTAAAATAAAAAATATGGATATACTCACCCCTCCGGCGGCCCCTGGACCTTACCGATTGTAACCGGCAGCCTCCGTTCCTAAGAATGAGGAGTTTAGGACCCTCGATGACGTCGCGGCTTGTGATTGGTCGCGTGAGCGGTCACATGAGTGGCACACGACCAATCACAAGCCTCGATGTCATCGAGGGTCCTAAACTCCTCATTCTTAGGAACAGAGGCTGCCGGTTACAATCGGTAAGGTCCAGGGGCCACCGGATGGGTGAGTATATCCATATTTTTTATTTTAATTCTTTATTTTTTACATGAATATGGATCCCAGGGCCTGAAGGAGAGTTTCCTCTCCTTCAGACCCTGGGAACCATCCAGGATAGCTTCCGATACTTGTGTCCCATTGACTTGTATTGGTATCGGGTATCGGTATCGGCGATATCCGATATTTTTTGGGTATCGGCCGATACTATCCGATACCGATACTTTCAAGTATCGGAAGGTATCGCTCAACACTAATAATGACTTTACCTAGGGAAGGCTTCCATATGAGCTGTATGAAACAGTTATGGCTCTTAAACATTGTGCACAGACTTTATGACAGAAAAGTCAGAAGAGTCCTGGCATCAATAGGTTCTCTTCAACTAAAGCTAGGTAATTATTAGTCATATTGGAAGGCCACATCTGGTTTCCACTAAAACAGAGGACATTCAAACATGTACAGTTGTGGCCAAAAGTATTGACACCCCTGCAATTCTGTCAGATAATACTCAGTTTCATACTGAAAATTATTGCAATCACAAATTCTTTGGTACTATCATCTTCATATAATTTTTCTTAAATGAAAAAACACAAAAGAGAATGAAGCAAAAAGCAAAACATTGATCATTTCACACAAAACTCCAAAAATGGGCCAGACAAAAAGTATTGGCACCCTCAGCCTAATACTTGGTTGCACAACCTTTAGCCAAAATAACTGCGACCAACCGCTTCTGGTAACCATCAATGAGTTTCTTACAATGCTCTGCTGGAATTTTAGACCATTCTTCTTTGGCAAACTGCTCCAGAAGCCTCTCTGCAAGAACAATAATTATAATCTGCAGTCCAACTGTTCATCGTACTGCACAGTTTCACCTGCTTTGGAGCTGGAAGTGGGCCCTCTAACCTCTTAGGCCCCTGCGCAGCTGCACAGATTGCACTAACGATATGCCCAACCCGTGTGACTCCTTGCGCCTCATCACAAATCTTACTTCAGTCAGTGACTTGCATAAGTTTTCTGGCAGGTACAAATTCATGACAAGCTGTGGCTTCATGCCTCCATTCTGCCCCAACTTTGTTCATTGTGGTACAGCTGGGTAAAGTTGAAAATGTGAAAGTTGTAGCATTTAAGAGCAAACTTGAGTTGTGCAAAACTTTTGCAACTTATCTAAGTGTTTTAATCCAAAATTCTGGTGAAAACACTTTGATGAGTTTCGACCATTGTCTTCTACTCAATTATTCCAGATAACTGTGTTATTAATATATAAACCCCAGATTTAATATGTAAATGGGATTGGACAACTGACATTTTATGTCTACATTTCAAATCGTCTATTTTCTACTTTTCTGAAGAACGGAAATGAACAGGGAACAGCTTGGGGAACTGATGCAAACAGTCAACAATTGTGTAATGTCTTCCACAACATAATGTCGTCTAAAAAAGTTCAATATCTATACTGAGACTATACACATAAAAAATCGGAGATTGGTTGCAAAACATCAAGTCAGCCTCATATTTAATTAAAAAGGTGACTGCTGACATGATCTAGAAATTTAAATATGATATAAGGATATGATATTGATAAGCATTGCCCATTGCACCATTTGGTTTCACTAGGAAATTCTTAAAAATGTAAAAGTTAACCTACTTTAAAAACTGGCCAAAATCTTCACAAATGCTTTCACAGCCGGGCCATTTGCAGACACCATGACCATAGAGGGTATGCGTAGCCCCAGTCTCCTCATGTGACGAGCTGTAGTAGAAAGAGAATAGCATCCGATTAATCTCAAAAGCCATAATCGTTGGAGTCTGCTAGTGCCTGTCAGGTTACAATCACTGACAAACAGGTCAAAACAGGTCAATTCAGCTCAGAGCAGTCAGAAAAATTTAATCGTTCTGTTGAATAGTTCAACTGCCAAGGCAGGATGATGTTCCAATTAGGGAAGAAATAGAGCCAAAGATGACTTCTAATAAAGAAAGAAGAAATTACTATACAAGAGTGCATGGTAATTCTGACATATGACCTCAACTTAATATAACCATTGCAATATATCCTAGCTCAATAAACCAACAATGCTATTCTAAAATACTGTACAAGTCGACTGCTTTCTGTGATTAAAATGAATGATATTGTCAGGCTCAAAATACTTATTAAAAATAAAAAGATGAGACTGGCTGTTTCTAACAAATCTGCCCAGCACTACAGTTCCCTTCCTAAACTGCTCAAAAAAGGGCAAAAGAGTTTCTAATAAAGGAAGTAGAGATTTCAGCCATTGTTTAATCCGACTCGCAGACTTCACTTTCTCCACAAATTCTTGTGAATTGTCTTTCCTGCGCCAACTAAGGGCAAATTACACAATTTTGTATTTTAGTATCATTGATTATGTTTATGTTGCCACAAACACACATCAAATCTTCTAATTACTAATAACTAATTATAATATTATAGTTTATTAGTACTTTTTCAGTACATTCTTTTAGGCAGAAATCTGTAGTAATATTTTTTCATGATTGCTGAAGTTCAAAAGTATAGTCCTTAACCCCTTCACCTGGAAGTCTGTTTTCACCTTCATGACCAGGCCAATTCTAACCACTGTCACTTTATGAGGTAATAACTCTGAAACACTTCAATGAATTCCACTAATTCTGAGAATGTTTTTTCATGACATATTGTACTCCAGAAGAGTGATAAAATTTATTTTATTTGACTTCTGCATATATGTGAAAAAAATCCGAAATTTGGCGAAAATTTTGAAAATGTTGCAATTTTCCAACTCTTAATTTTTATGCCCTTAAATCAGAGAACACAAAATAGTTAATAAATAACATTTCCCACATGTCTAATTTACATCAGCACAATTTTTGAAACATAATTGTTTTTGTTAGGAAGTTGGAAGGGTTAAAAGTTGACCAACGATTTCTTATTTTTACATTTACAAAAACATTGTTTTAGGGACCACATCACATTTGAAGTGACTTTGAGGGGCTTATATGACAAAAAATACCTAAAAGTGACATCATTCTAAAAACTGCACCCCTCAAGGTGCTCAAAACCACATTCAATAAGTTTACTAACCCTTCAGGTGCTTCACAGAAATTAATTGAATGTGGAAGGAAAAAATACAATTTTACTTTATTTCACAAAAATGTTCCTTTAGACCCATTTTTTACTTTTAGAAGGGTAACAGGAGAGCATGGACCATTCAATTTGTTGAGCAGTTTCTGCTAAGTACACTGATAGCCTAAATGTGGAGGAAAACCACTATTTGGGCACCTGACAGGGCTCGGAAGAAAAGGAGCGCCATTCGACTTTTTGAATGTAAAATTTGCTGGCATAATAAGCGAACGTCATGTCGTGTTTGGAGAGCCCCTGATGTGTCTAAACAGTGAAACCCCCCCAACAACTGACATCATTTTGGAAACTAGACCCCTCGGGGAACCTATCCAGGTGTGTATTGAGCGCCTTGAACCTTCAGGTGCTTAACAGAAATTTATAACGTTGAGCCATGAAAATAAAAAAATTATATTTTTCGCACAAAAATGTTTTTCAGCCCCAATTTTTGCATTTTCACAAGGGTAACAGGAGAAAATGGACCCGAAAATTTGTTGTGCAATTTTTCCTGAGTACACCGATGCCCAATTTGTGGTTGAACACTACAGTGCAAAGCTCAGAAGGGAAGACGCGCCATATTGGTGTTCAGGTTTTGCTGGTTTGATGGTGCCATGTCACATTGGTAGAGCCCCTGATATGCCAGACCAGCAGGACCCCAAATAAGTGACCCCATTTAACAAACTATAACTCTCAATTAATTCATCTAGGTGTGCAATGATCATATTGCCACCACAGGTAACACAGAATTTTATACTATTGGGTAGTGAAAAAAATGTACTATATTTTTACCACAAAAAATTTGTGTTAGCCCCATATTTTATATTTTTATACTGGGAAATGGGTAAAAATGGCACCTAAATTTGTCCCGCAATTTTTGATGAATGTAAAAATACCCTATATTTGGCTGAGAGTACTGCTAGGCCACATGGCGAGATATGGGAGGGAGTGCAGCTTTTCCTAGAATAGTTGGCGGACTCCATATGCAGAGCCCCTAAGTTCTAGAAAAGTTGAATTCCCCTCACCCCATGACCCCATTTTGGGAATTTATCTACAAGTGCAGTGACAATTTTGACTCCATGTGTGTTTTCCAGAAACAAACAGTAGTGGATGTTGCTGAGTGAAAATTGCAAACTGCCATTGTAGTGACAAGTACATGCTTCTGGAAGCACGCAGCATTACATTAGGTGGGCTTTTATCACAACAGAAATGCCAAACATGTGGGCATTAAATGTGGCTTAGACACACTGGGGCTGAGTAAGGAGTAGGGCATTTGGGAGTGCTGAAATTGCTGAATTTCTTTTGGGGGGGTGAGGAGCCATTTTGCTTCTCCAGTTAATACCAGTAACGTGGGAGCCCCCTATATTTCCATTGACAGATGATGGACCTGAGTGGGGCTTTTTATTTTGGATTGAGTGGAAGCTTTTATTGGGAATATATTACATAGGATTACATTTATCTGGTGCTCTACACTGTGCACTTACTTTGGGGTTTCTATCTAAACCTCTCAGTGTGAAGTGACAGATGAAACCCCTGAGGGATCCTTTCACTATAATGAGGCAGCAGAGTTACTCTGGAGTTACTCTGGACTCTGTCTGGCATCTGCTCAGCGGTGTCATTTTCAGAAGTGCACAAAACTGTGGTTGACTGCACTTTTATGCTCGCCTAAAAAGATGGACACTGCCAGATCACAGGTCCTATGACGTCCACAGTGCCTCCATCTGCCTCCTTATAGGGAATTTTCTGCAGGGGGTTCCGTCTTAATCATGAAATTCAGAAATTTACATAGAAGCATTCAGCGAAGAGCTCAGAGTAAATGTGAGCCGAGCCATGCTGCGATCTTTGGGAGGCATAATGAACAAATCAACAGCAAGTGAAGAATTGATTTTATTCATTTTTTATGCAGTGTGGTTAGACATCTTTCTTCTTTTGGTTGGTACGATTGCAGTGATACCAGATTTATATCAGGCTTTTATGTTTGGCTGCTGTAAAAAACTAAAAGACACTTTTTTACCCATATTTAGACAACTATAATTTTTCCATATTTGGGCCGACAGAGTTATGTGACAGCTTCTTTTTTGAGGGAAGAGTTGATATTTTAATTAGTATAATTTTCGGGCACATGACATTTTTTGATCTCCTGTTTCGATTTTAGGGAGGCAAAATGGACAAAAACCAGCAATTCAGGATTTAAAAAAAAAAAAATGTATAATGTTCCGTGTGTGGTAAATTTGATAAAGCAGCTTTATTCTTTGGGTCAGTACGATTACAGTGATACCACATTTCTACTTTTTTATGTTTTGGGCACTTTTACACAATAAAAACTATCTAATAGAAAAACTATTTTTGCATCGCTTTATTCTGACAATTGCAACTTTTATTTTTCCACTGACAGATCTGTATGGCAGCTTGTTTTTTGCAGGGCAAGATGATATTTTACAGCGGTAAAATTTTTATTTACAATTGTCTATTTGCATTTTAGTGTGCTTTTTTGCATTAGTATGATGATAACGCATTGTTTTTTTGCCTCGTTTTTTTATAGTGTTCACTGAAGGAGTTAACTAGTGAGACAATTTTAAAGGTCGAGCCATTCTGGACACGGTGACACCAAATATATGTACTTTTTTCACATAAATGTATTTATTGGAATAATATTTTTTAATTTTTTTCTTTGTTTTTACAATTTTTAAGAACTTTTTTTTTTTACTTTTTTTACATTGTTCCACAATGGGATTTATTCCTTACACTGACAGATCACTGATCTGATACTCTTCAATGCTTCTTAAGGACTCCGTTGCCGCCTTGCCATCTGGGGTCACCATGGAGACCATCAACACTAGATGATCGCATCATGTTGTGCTGATGGGAGCAGACAGGATGCTCCTCGATGTTGCTGTCAGTATTGACAGACGCATCAGAGGGGTTAAAGGTCTGCGATTGGTACTAGCACCGATTGTGGGCATTGATGCAGGGTGTCAGCTCTGCCATAGAGCTGACACCCACACCTGATCGCCACGAATAGCTAGAAAGGTTGTGGTGAGGTAAGCATTCGTATTGTTTTTTTACATTTTGCTAGCCCTTTATGGTTCAGCAAATTATGGAGAAAATTGATTTTTGGAAAATTCTAGTAGAATTAAATTCTACCCAAATAAATGTGTCCATCTCTATCTAAAAAATATCACCAATATAGACAAGTTATGTTTGAGAAGTTGCTTATATGACAGTTACATTAGTGTCTCTTTAAAAATTTGTTGTTTAAAGGGCATAGTCTTAACTCTTTGCTTTTAAGGTTCATACGATCAAACATAAACATTAACATTGAAGCAATATGTGTTGCTTTCTGAGCTGTATAACCGAAGAGACACAATGTTCAATGGAAGGCCTTAACAGATCAGAGGGAATCAAATTTTGAAGGCCCATCTTAAAGTTTCAAATTTTTTGTGATATAGAAAAAATTAAAGGGTTTTCCATGACTTTTGACAATACCATATGGAGCCGAACTCAGTTTGGCATGTACTGTTCATATTTCTTATTAGTTCTATCGACTTTAACCGTTTAAGGACCAGGCGAGTTTTCATTTTTGTGCTTTCATTTTTTCCTTCCCTTATTTCAAGAGCCATAACTTTTTTCTTTTTCTGTCAATATAGCCATGTGAAGGCTTGTTGTTTGCATGACGAGTTGTACTTTGGAATTACTCCATTCATTTTATTATGTGATGTAGTGGAAAATGAGAACAAAATTTAAAGTGTGGCAAAATAGCAAAAAGTTACAGTAAAAATTACCTAGCAATATGATTCTACAGGTTAGTACAATTACTGAGATACAAAACATGCATAGATTTTGCTTTATTTAAGTGGTGAAGAAATTCTGAAATTTCTTTAAAAAAAAAACCAATTGCTTGTGATGGCAATTTTCAAGAGCTGTAACATTTAACCCTACATCCCAGGCTATGTCCCCAGCCCAACCCTACATCCCAGGCTACGTCCCCCACCCCACCCTACATCCCAGGCTACGTCTCCCGCCCTACCCTACATCCCACGCTACGTCCCCCACCCCAGGCTTTTTATGACAAACTACATCAGCATCAAAGATCTGTTCATATTTGAGAAGATGACCATGGAGCGGCCGATCCCTACTAGCCGCAGCTCTGGATACTTCCCGAATGGTCACTCTGCAGAGATCTTGAAAAGTGCAACAAATGTAAAAACTAAACATTAGCAAAGTGCAATCCTTTTTCCCCATCTACAGGAGCCCTTGTCCATAAACTGCACGGATTGGAATGAAAGGAGAAGGCTACTGTATTGGCCATCTGCGCTAGTATTGATCAGAAGGGTTAGCAACATATGTGAACGGAAAAAGCCAAATTTAACCAGGCAGAGGGTATAAAACCCACAAAACAATCCAACGCAGTTCTCAGGAGCACAATAAATGGTTCCAGGCGTCCTAATTAACTCTACGCTTGAAATATGGAGCAAAGGATGGAGCCAAAGACTAACTCCAGTTGCTGGGGAGGTAAGACGCAGTGGAAGCGTCTCAAGAGCTTAATGGAAACCTTTATCTACAGCTCGCCTTAATTTTTAATATGATTGTACAGGTTAGTACAATTACTGAGATACAAAACATGCATAGATTTTCATTTATTTAAGTGGTGAAGAAATTCTGAAATTTCTTATAAAAAAAACCCAATTGCTTGTGATGGCATTTTTCAAGAGCTGTAACATTTAACATTTGTTGAATTGGGAGCTCTGTGAGGGCTTTATTTTTGCATCCAAAGCCAATGGTTTTACAGTTATCATTTTAGAGTACATATGATCTTTTGATCTTTTGTGTTGTTGTGGTGTCTGAAAAACTGCAATACTGGCATTTTGATGTTTTTTTCACTACACTGTTTGCCGATCGGATTTATTTATTTTATGTTTAGATAGGTTGAACTTTTTCGAACACAGAGATACAAAATATGTTTATTTTTTAATTACATTTCTTCATTTTTAATTGGGGCAAAGAAGGCGCTTATAACTTTCATGTTCTTTTCATTTTTTTTCATTTTTTTTTAAACATTTTTTTTTCACTTTTCAATGCATTTATTAGTCCACTTAGGGGGTTTTATTGTCTGATCACTTCTCCTATACACAGCAATGCCACAGCATTGCCTTAAATAGCAAACATTACGGTCTGCTATGAACGCCAGCTTTCACAGGAGTGCCATCATGAAAGGCATAGAGGTCTTCAGCAGATCCCTGGCTGTCATTACAACCCATTGGTGCCCGATGATCATGTTATGGGTATGCCATTGGGCAAGTTCAACAGTGCGCCCTCCTACTGATGCGTTGTCAATGCCGCTGTCACAGATTGACAGCGGCATTTGACAGCTTAATAGCCATAGCCTTTGCTCCACATGAGACTGTTAGAGGAAGATGATATCTGAATAAATCAGCCATCATCTGCCAGTAAAAATGCAGGCTTGACTACTTGTTACCCTGTAAGTCATGTCGTTAAGGGGTTAAACATAACAGAAACTGGAATAACACTATGAGCAATAGGGTTTTATCCAAGTTACAGTGTGGAGACCAAAGGCAATAGTACTCACCTAGTGTAGCTGTGTGAACCACAACAACAAAAAAGGCTCAAGGTTGCTGCAGACTCACAACTGGAAACAACTGAATTGGATTTAAATAGTTTATTCTGCGCCACCCCACCAGTAAAGCAAAGATAGAGGATAAAAGTGGAATCCAGATATGCGGTTTATTAGTCAATGTGTTTCAAAGTTACAAACTCATCATCAAGAAGAAGTTTGTAACCGAAACACATTGACTAATAAAATGCATATCTGGATACTGCTTTCATCCTCCATCCTTGCTCTACTGGTGGTGCAGAATTAACTCTTTTATTCCAATTCAGTTGTTAAGGAGTTAAAGGTACTTTTTGTATTTCTTTTGAAATTACTATATTTGGGATAAGATTTTTTTTTTACTTTTTTCCAAACACATAGCACTATTCTAAGACAATTGCAGCTAACATACAAGAAACATTAAAAAATACAAAAAGTTAACATTTAGCTATTCTTTTAATAGCCTGAGACTGAAACATTTTCTCACCTGTCTCGTCTTGTATTTAGCACTGAAGACTGTCCATTCACTAAGGAATGATGAGTTATTGGTGGTGATGCTTTGGAAGTGGTGGAGGAGGTAGTAGAGGAATTGTTAGTAGTGAGGTCTAGCCCTCCATGTTTAATGCCATTGTCTTCTATACTATGAACTCCAGTCACCTCTTTCCACAATTGCTGTATCTCCGCAGGGCTTAAACCAGCTGTGACACAAAACAGTGCTTTGTTAATAACACCATGTCGTTTTCACAAGACCCTGAATATTAAGCCTGGACTTGTACAAACAGTAATGAGAATTTTAAATATTAGGCCAAGCAAAACATATTTATTATTTATATCTGCCAATCCATGTGATTATCGCTGTCCATTTTGTGCTTCCCTGAAATACATCAGTCATTGATTCTATCACTTAATGTAGAGTTATTCAAACACTTTGATATCAAGATCTTATCCAAAGGGTAGTTTAACCACAAATAACCTGTTCAATATTTTACCCTATGGGGTAATCAACTGATCACTGTGGGTCTGGTTTACAGACCTCAAATAGCTTATGTTTCTAGGGGTAAATACAGTGGGCTACATAATGTTACATGATGACTGTTTGGATGTAAGAATCCAATGCCAAGTCCACCACAGCAAGAGCCGCTAACTGTAGTCCTCTGCTCTGGTTCACTTAACAGAAACTATGATGTCTACATTCCAAAAAAACGAGCACCTGAACAGATAATGTACTAAAAGAATGACCATTTAAGCTTGTTTAGCAAATTGTTAGCAGATCTTGCATATTTCATTAGGAATCCCTAACAATATTTAGTTTAGGTAGGTAGCCCATCATTCCCAAGATAATTGCCCATAAAGGAAATAAGGATTTTAATTGTGATTGTAGAAATTTATGGGTGTAATTAACACAGCACAGCAAATAGTTATCTTATATGTCTGGCTACCTTTAAAATAACTATTGATGTTAAATATTTTTTTTTGCAAATGAAGACAAGTTTTTAAGAGGTCATACATGTTAGGATTTGCTGGTGCTCCAATATTTAAATTTGGCCAAAAACAAAAATTCATATAAAAAAATTAAGCTTTCAAATGGAGCACAAGAAAATTTACCTTGTGGTAGGGACTGGACTGGAAGAGCTGATTGGCTGGGCGGAATGGAAATCAGTCCCTGCCGTTGAAGATTAAGCAGATGTTGTTGTTGCTGCAGTTGTTGCATCTGAAGAAGTTGCTGTTGGAAGACAAGCTGTTGGGCCGCTAATTGTTGCTGCTAGGAAATAAGACACAGTGGTAATTTTTTGAATAACTCTTTGGGGGGACAAAAGCTCACACACACAGAGTATTAATGCCTGGTAATTTTAGTGAAATATGCGCTCACCTGGTGGTGTTGTGTGAAGGCACAACACCTGTTGAGGCACGTAACTGCTGCTGCGGCACCATTGCTGGAGAAGAAAAACTTCCTCCAGATGAATAATTGTAGAGGAGGATGATATCACGTTTAACGGGCAGCGGCAAATGTATTCCAATATGTTTTTTTATTGTTTAAACACATTTCGGTGTTGGACCAGTGCCTTTATAAAAGGTATAAAAGGAGTTGGTCTGGCACCGAAATGCATTGGAACAATAAACAACTATATAGACAGAAGGCTTCTCATTTACCACAGAACAGCCTGTTTAACTTTATATCATCCTCGTCTACTAATAACAATTTTTTTGACTGTCACATTACTCCCAAATACAATAATTACATTTGCATTCTGGATAAAATTCTTTGCATACCATGGACACCAAGGTTTGTACTGTAACCAAGAAAAGAAGACATACCAAAACCATACAAGTGGTAATAAATTCATGAAATGCTAAAGCACTTGACTTTTCTGAGGTCATTTATCCCTTTTATAGTGAAAATTAATTACATAGCCAATTACCTTTATAAAATGACTTTCTTTCTATCACAGAATAATAACATACACCCAATATAAAGGTAAATGGCAAAGCTAAACTGTTTAGCAGTCGACTAATATTTCAACTCTTTTGTGAAGAGTTTCTATTATATAATGAAAAACAGAATGCAGTATAGTAATTTTGACCTTTTATTACTATTGTTGTTAGTAAAGTTATATTGTGTGTGTTTTATATTGATTCTGTATAAAAAAAAAACATTTCTGATCCAATATTTTTTCTTATACAATTGTAACATTTCTGGATTATTTTGCTTTATTTATACAGATAATAACCAAAGTGTCTGCACCATATCAAATAGGGTTGGAGTTCAGGCAGGTGTGATTTATAGTCTTCAAGCGATATAATAAATACATTGACATAAGCTAAAAGTAGCACACTACTTTGGCTTTTTGTAACAGGCAGATGTGTCTTTCAAAGTATGCATGTGTAATCCACAGCTGCCCATGAGTGCAGTCTCCGGTGATCTATTAGTAAATTGGGATGTAGCCTTTATTCCAATAGCCTGTTAGCTCTTTCTTTTCTCTTGTTTGGAATACATTAAACCCACACTACATTGAAGGGAGAGAATTGCCCTATTATTAGAAAAAGTATAACTTCCAATTTTGTGAGGCATTACAAGACGAACCAGAGTTCTCTAGACTCAAGAGAATATAAGATGGCAGTCACACTTCAGAAAGAGACAAGCTGCTGTAGGAGACCTTTCCTTTTTAGTTTGGGGAAAAGAGAAACTTCTGATGCACTCACTGGAAAACAGACTGCATAATGGAGCAAGTCATGTGGATTGCCCAAAGCCTCAGGAGAAATAAGGGAACAATTTCTATGCTGTAGTTGATGCCTGTCTGAAATTCTATTCACAAATCCAAACAGAAACAAAGCCTCAGGAGGTCAGAACTGTTTCCTGTAGGTTTGCATAATGGGCAGCTTAAAGACAATGTCTACAATACCTGCTGATCAATTTAACTACTTCAACATGTTATATTTGCATTATGTTTATATTCGATGCTTTCTGCCGACAAGTGCAGGGTAGGCCTGAGAAGCCGGCTTGTCAGCTTGATTTATGAGCATATCAAACTGCAACTTTCTATTCGCCAGTCCAAATCTCCAGTAGCAGTTCATTAATCAGGGGCCCGTGACTTTGAAATTTATGCTCAACCATTTTTGAACAATAAGCCAACTTTGCATGCTTCTTGAACTGTATCAAAAAAGAAAAAAAAAATTCATTTGTGGTATTTCGTCAGTTTTCTAGTAGAGTGCTATGCTTTTCATTTTTATACTCACGTGTGAAAGTATGCAACAGAATAAACTAAGAAGATATTCTTATCTATTTATTAGTTTTATGGATCATTCATGATATTTTCCAATACAAATGGAAACATTATTTAAGCCAAGCCATCTTTTTAGTAAGTTTAGTTTTGTATATTGAACACTTAGGCTCTGTTCACATTGCCATCATGGCTTCTTTTGACCATTCAGAGCATGTGATAATATTACACTGGCTGAGTGGTTGGTTTTGTTGCTTTGCAGCACTGTCGTATTGGTGTTTACTGGGTTGTATGGGGACATAAATACTGTAGGTCTTGAGTGGTTTAGTCCTTATTCACACTGCAGTGCGTGAAGGGTTCCATCTGAATTATCCTATATATGAGATTCAGACAAACCCCCACAAGGCCATAGACTGCAATGACATGAATGGTGAAATCTATTGCTGCTTTTGTCTGTAATTTCATATGGGCACAGAAGCATAGCAGATTATATAGATGGACACTTTCAGAGAAAACACAAATAGAGTTAATTTGAACTCTGTTCGTGTCATTGTAGCTTACGGCCCACTTGGCTTTTCATCTGAATTTCCATTTTTAGGGGAATTAAAGTGGAACCCCTAAACATACTGTAGAAATGCAGTGAGAACTAGGCCTTAAAAATGTAAACTAATTAATATGACTAATATACTTTTTTTTTTTTTTTAAAAAAAAACCTCACTGTTTTCAGAATCCATCAGATGGTTCCAGTGCGGATTCTCATTATTTTCCAAAGCAGCAAGAGAGCGTCTATTGACTCTACATGTTTTGTTGACTTCATGATGGGACTAGATGTTGCCGGGCATTTACTCTGCAAGGTAACCTTGAATTCTAAAAAATGCTAGTTTCATAATTATATTGCCATGTAAACTTGTTCATTGTGTGAAATGATCTTTTTTGCAGCACAAAAGATCATTGTTCTCAGCTGTGCATCGTCCTGTGTAAACAGGACTCGCATTGCCAAAAACCACAGCAGACTATGCACATTGAGTGGTCAAATATAATAATAAATAATTTTCTCTGATCTGCCTGTGTAAACATTAATTTAAACAACCACAGATAGGTAAAAGTTTACCTATTGGCAGTCGGTCCGTGTAAATGAACCTTAACCCCATAGTGACAAGCCAATTTTGACCTTAATGACGAAGCCAATTTTTACACACTGACCACTGTCACGTTCTACTCTGGAATGCTTTAACAGATTTCATTGATTACGAGATTGTTTTTTGTGACATATTGTATTTCATGTTACTGGTAAAAGTTCTTCAATATGATTTGCGTTTATGTATGAAAAAAACTAAATTTGGCAAAAATTTTAAAAATTTAGCAATTTTCAAATTTTTTATTTTTGTGCCCAAGAGTTGTGTCACACAAAATGGTTAATGAATAACATTTCCCACATGTCATCTTTACATCAGCACAAGTTTGGATACATAATTTTTTTTTTGTTAGGACGTTATAAGGATTAAAAGTTGATCATCAATTTCTCATTTTTTCAATAAAATTTACAAAACCATTTTTTTAGGGACCACCTCATATTTTAAGTGATTTTTTTGGGGGGGTCAATAGGACAGAAAATACTCAAAAGTGACACCATTTCTAAAAACTGCACCCCTCAAGGTGTGCAAAACCACATTAAAAGAACTTTATTAATTTAACCCTTCAGGTGCTTCATGAGAACTAAAGAATTGAGGAAGGAAAAATTAACATTTAACTTTTTTCACAAAAAAAATATTTTAGACACAAACTTTTTCATTTTCACAAGGGTATCAGGAGATAATGGACCTCAAAATTTGCTTGTGTAATTTCTCCTGAGTACGCCGATACCCTGTATATTGGGGAAAGCCACTGTTTGTGTGCATGGCAGGGCTCAGAAGAGAGGGAGCACCGTTTGACTTTTTGAATGCAAAATTGGCTGTTATTGATTGTGGGCACCATGTCACATTTGAAGGCCCTAAAGTGGAAATCCACAATTCTAAGTCCAACCCTAACCTCAACCCTAACTCTAACCCCAACACCACACTAACCCCAACACTACAACCGTAACCCCAACACCACAACCGTAACCCCAACACAACCGTAACTCAAACCATAATCCCAACACAACTTTAATCTTAACACAACCCTAACCATAGTCCCAACCCTAACCCTAGCCCCAACCTTAACTGAATGGAAAAAAAAAAATAAAAAAAATTATTTTACTATTTTTATGTAACTAAAGGGCTGACAAAGGGGGGGTAGATTTACTACTTTTTCTATTTTGATCACTGTGATAGGGTCTATCGCAGTGATCAAAATGACTCAATAGGAAAAATCTATTGTTGTTGAGTACCAGCAGGCACACTGGGAATACGCCTACCATTTTCTTCCAGGAAGATGATGTGGAGGGTCTGAGGATGGAGCAGGAGGATTTGGGGATGGCGGAGGTATCAGGGGGCTCGGGGGACCCCATCTCTCTCTCCTCTGATATGCTAGATCATATCAGAGGAGAGAGAAATGAATGGAAAATCTGATTTTTTGTGATCGCCGTTATTAGGTGAATAACGGAGATCATGTGACAGGGGATGGTAAAAACCGACATGAACCATGTTCTCTGGGGTCTCAGCTACCCCAGGTAGCTGAGAGCACTAAGATTTTCCAATGCAGGGGGGCACTATACACTTATTTATTAATGTTGTTTTATGCTATTAAAAAGTGGCGCTGAGGAATAAGTACCCTAAATGCCACTAATTGCCCTAACTGCCACCGTTAAAAGGCGTATCAGCGGTCGTTAAGAGGTTAAGTCTTAATTAAGCCAGTCATCATATCTGTCATGGTTGATAGAGAGATAGAGAAAAGGAGCTGGTTCAGCTAGTGAATGAAATCTGAAAGCCATTTTCACATCTACAAACAGAAAAAAGGGAGAAAACTCACTGCTTGTGTTGGAAGGTCATGAGATGCTACTAGAACCATGTTAAGAAATTGGACAAACTATTTGGTTTAGCAAATTTGTTTGTAATTATTTTTTTAGTCAATGAATTCAATCTGCATTAACAAACTTCCTCAAAACTGATTAATTTTATAAATTATTGACAAACCATCCAAATCTGTTTAATAACAATATCTGCACAAAGTCATTTGTCTACTTCAAAAATATAATGGTATGCTTCTTTTTTCCTTTGTATTTGCTCAATAATCTTTGTAAAGTGCTACAGAATATGTTATTTTTCTTTTGCTTCAGGCAATAAAAAGAATAAAAATCTCCAGTGGATTTTTAGTTCCATCATATTTATGCTTGTTTGAGAAGTTCACACCATCATCTAGAAGATCACATGTAATGTAATTTTGTGTGGTTATCTCAAAAGGATTTTGCTGCATTGTTTGTTTGGGCAAGAGTTAAATGGGCTTTCTCACAATAGAGATTTATCACCTATCAACAGGAGAGTTGAAAAATGTCTAGCCACCTTAGGGCCCCACCACTGAAATCCCCACTGATTACTGTATAACTTGGGTTCCCAGTTGCTTCTCACCACTGATTCTACATATAAAGTGTATGGGACATACTAAAACAACTGATGTATTTTGTGGCGCAACACCTTTTAAAAAAAGCATTATTCATGTTAACATTGATCGGGTTTGGTAGTTGTTTCTGGTATTTTGTAGGCAAGAAAACTCTGCTCTCTGCAAACTTTTTTAAATATATCATAAAGCCACATTAAATCCTAAGCTAAGTCCATTAACTAATTTTGGTTTTAATTTTCCACTTTCATCAAACATATGAACAAACCTCTTTTGCTTGCTTTCCTGGGTGTGGTGGGGTTTGCTGTTGCTGCTGTTGTTGCTGTTGCTGCTGCTGCTGTTGTTGCTGTTGTTGTTGCTGTTGCTGCTGCTGTTGCTGTTGCTGTTGTTGCTGCTGCTGTTGCTGCTGCTGTTGTTGCTGCTGCTGCAAAAGCTGAAGATGTAACTGTTCTTGCTGTTTCTTGTAAAACTCTTGTAGTTGTTGCTGAATAAACCATTTTGACTTTAATAAATAAAGGCAAAAGTTTCATATATTACAAATTACCTAAGCTTCACTACTCTGGACTGTGATTCAAAGCTCTGTATCGAAAAAAAACTGCCATACTGACCTTTTCTAAGAAATTTAAAAACTCTGTTTAAGAACTAGCAATTGAATAGAACCTATTACCTTAAATATGTCTATTATATATTTTATATATTATCGAAACATGTTTACATACACTATTGTCTTGCTAACGGTCAAAAGATGTTTAATTTCATTTTAATTTGTCAAACCAACAAACCCCAAAATAGAATATATAATATAAATAAAAAATATAGACTTTGTGACTTCTTATTTCTTACTCTATTTAGGGTTTTATATATATATATATATATACACACATTATATATATATATATATATATATATATATATATATATATATATATATATATATATATATATATATATATATATATATATATAGTTTTTCTTATTTTTATTTTGGCAGCATAGCAGATGCACTACTTCTATCTCAGTATTGGCTGCATTTTAGACTCTGTTCAAAATTTTGCTTTTATTGATGAGGTTCTGTTCTTTTTTACCAATAAAAAAATAGCATTGCCTGCAGCACTGTGCTTACAGCAAAAAATATTGGAGTCCTGACAGAACACTGATAGATCCCTAAAAAATTCGTAAAGATTTGTTGAAATCTGTTTAAAACAGGATACTACATACTCTCAAAAGTCAGTTCTGAGCAAAAGCTACAATGATAGTGTGGACAGAGCCTCAGTATAAGTTACAGAAGCCAAAAAAAGAAATGCATTAATAAAAGGAAATTGTCATGTCCAAAAACGCTATTCACCTGAATGGAGTTTCAATCTGGAGGTAAATAGCTTTAAAGTCATGTTAAGCTGCAATATAAGAACAGCGACTACATGATAAAATTAAATTATATTCATCAGCCCCAGCTGATTGCTTACATCTAATTGTAGCAGTAGTACAGGGTGATGTTAAAGGGAACCTGTAAGCAGGGTGGTGTATAGTAACCTACACACATTGTCAGGTCGGTGCCGTTATACTGAATAAAATTATACCTTGGTTGATGAAATCTGTCTTGTGGCTGTTTCTTAAACTTAATTTTTAGTTTTGTGTTAATGATATGCTCAAGTCCTAAGGCGGGGTTCATGTATGAGGTGCTCTGATTATATATTCATAATGCAGACTTGCTGACAGGTCACTGATTCCTCACTGACCTGCCCCCTAGTTTACATAATGAATACCATCACATTCTGAATAATAATAAAAAAATGCTTCTGCAGGCAGGTGCCGGCCATGGGACCTGCGTTGCAGCATAGTTGCATGGTTAATGTGCACTTATTACCTTTTGCAGATTTAATTGAGTGAGGAAAAAAGTCATTTTGAAAATGGCGCTAGCTGCGCCTGCGCAATAGCAGTTATCGGTTTGTATAGAGATCCGATAGCTGCTGTTGTGCAGATGCCAGACGCGCCATCTTGCTGGAGAAGAAAAAAGTGTCCTCCACCAAGATGGCACCGCCCGTGCATGCGCAATAGCCGCTGTTGGCGATCTCCTAGAGCAGCTACTGCGCAGGCAGCGCCATCTTTGCGGAGAAATTTTTTGTTTTTCTTCTCCAGCAAGATGGCACCACCAGCATCTGCACAACAGCAGCAGCTATCAGATCTCTATACAAACCGATAGCTGCCACTGCGCAGGCACAGCTGGCGCCATTTTCAAAATTACTTTTTTTTCCTTGCTAAAGTAAATCTGCAAAAGGTATTAAGTGCACATTAACCATGTGATTATGCTGCAGCACAGGTGCCACGGCCGGCACCTGCCTGCAGAAGCGTTTTTTTCTTTTTATTCAGTATGTTAAGTATTCATTATGCAAACTAGGGGGTAGGTCAGTGAGGGATCAGTGACCTGTCAGCAGTCTGAATTATGGATGTGTAATCAGAGCACCACATACCGCAGCCCCGCTTTAGGGCACGAGAATCTCATTAACACAAAACTGAAAATAAAGATTAAGAAACAACCACAAGACGGATTTCATCAACCAAGGTATCATTTTAGTCAGTATAACGACAGTGTGTGTAGGTTACTGTGCACAATCCTGCTGACAGGTTCCCTTTAAAATCCCTTCTCACTACATAGTGAGCATGCTGTAATCACTCCTAAAATCTTTGTTTGACAGCCTGCTATGCAAAAACATAGTGTAGAACTTCAGGCTGTCAATCAAAGTGCCGGGAAGTGATTACAGCACACTTACAGAATAGTGAGCCATGATTGTAAATTCTCCCTGCACCATCCTTATGACTGCAAGCAAGTGGCTACAGAGAAAATATAAATTCATTTTCTCCTTGTAGCTGATTTTCCAGTAAGTGTGATCGTATTATACTGCTGCGTTCAGTTTGAGGAAAAATCAGACAGAACAATGACCAATGTACTGCAATAGAGCTGTCAGATAACAGTTTTTTCACATGGACTAAGTGTCCCAGTGAAAAAATTGCAGCATGCACTATTCTCTGCCACATATCAGTTGAGAGTCACATATTGAAGTCTAAGGGCTCTTTCACACGTCCTGATATTTCCGGTACCGGAAAAACCGGTACCGGAGATATCCGTGTCCGTATGTCCGTGTGCTCAAGTGGCACATACGTGCGGCATCCGTGTGCTGCCCGTGTGCCCCCTGAGGACCGTGCAGGAGAGACAGCGCTACACTAAGCGCTGTCCCCCCCCGCATGTGGTGCTGAAGGCAGAATTCATCTCTTCTCCCCCGCCGGAGAGAAGAGATGAAACATCATTTTTATTTTTTTTTGGGGGGGGTGAAAAATAAAGTTTGCATGTGCCCCCCACGTCCCCCCCCCAGTGCGCCGCCTGGCCCCTTGCCGCAGAATATACTCAACTAGCTCCCACGATGTCTCCTCTGTCCTCTCCGCGCTGGCAGCTTCTGTGTGAGCAGTCAAGTGGGAGCGCTCATTACAGTCAGTGAATATTCCCTGACTGTAATGAGCGGTACCACGTGACTGCTCACACAGGAGAAGGGGCCAGCGCAGAGAGGACAGAGGAGACATCGCGGGAGCTAGGTGAGTATATTCTGCAGCAAGGGGCCAGGCGGCGCACTGGGGGGGGGGGACGCGGGGGCACATGCAAACTTTATTTTTCACCCCCCCCCAAAAAAAAAAAATCTTTCATCTCTTCTCTCCGGCGGGGGAGAAGAGATGAATTCTGCCTTCAGCACCACACGCGGGGGGGACACAGCGCTTACTGTAGCGCTGTCTCTCCTGCAGGCGGTACGTGCACACGGAGGAGAGTGCACACTGTTCTCCGTGTGCACGTGTGCTGTCCGTATTGTGGTCCATGCTGCCGGTAGAAAACGGACATGTCGACGTGTTTTCAGCACGGACATACGGTCCGTGTGAAAACACGCACATGTGCATAGACCCATTCATTTTAATGTGTCTACGTGTGTCAGTGTCTCCGGTACGTGAGAAAACTGTCACTACACGTACCGGAGACACTGACGTGTGAAAGAGGCCTAAGAGGGAGCAAACAATCATCAGATCCCACCCATATGGATCAGTGTAGTATTTGATTGGGATGCATTGCCATAACTAACCTAGGAAACTTTATTTGATTGTGTATATTTTAAATTGTTTATATATAAATATGCATGTTACATGGATACCACATACATGTCACAGAGATGTAAAATATAGACAAATGGATGGCACATTGATGACAATACAGATGAAAATTGTCGGAATTTTCCTGATGAAAATTGGACAAATTTTCATACGCTTGTCTCCCTAGCATTAAGCTTATTTGATATACACTAGTTTGTTATTATTGTTGTGCAGCTGTATAAAGTGGTTAATCTTCAGTTAGCTTTTAGAAAGTAGAAAAAGATTTATTTGCTTGCCTATTAACAACAAGACAGGTTGTTTGCAGAAAACTTCATTGTATGCTTGTGTTCTGTCAGGCTAAAAAAGGGGTTCCCCAATTTATAAACCCATGAATTAGGTATGTTTCTTGCTTTTAATAGTATAAATAACCATAATGAGCTCATGTCTAGGGATCAAAGAAATCTGAAAAAGGTTGTCCAACTCCCATAATCGTCAATATTTATAGCACAGGGATATTATGTTCGAATGTTTGTTGCTGTTGATGTTGCTGCTGTTGTTTTTATGGCGACTTTATTAAATATATTCTATAGTTACTGCTTTATCAAATAATTTTACTGTTAATCCTTCATTTTCTGACATATATATGTTTTTTTTAGTTAGTGTTACCACATGAACGTCTAAACTGACTAGTGGACAATAGAACTACTTCAATGATTCACCCTTTTTTAGAAATAATATTACTAATAAATGTCAGCACTGAAAAGTGCATATTAGTGGTATATGCATCTTACTGCATGACAAAAGGAACCCAGGCCAGTATGATTTGCCTACCTATCCCTTTTTTAATTGCTATGTAATATAATTGTATAGTTTAATAGCGGCAGCAAAATATTTCAAATTCTCACTTGCTTTACAAACTCATTATAAAAAAATCTACTGACTTGTGGTTCAACCACTTGACATCCTATTGCATAGAATTCACTCCTCATAAACCTCAATATGCTACATATTATTTATTAGAGAAAGCAGATCTATTACTTTTCCACTTAAAATAAATGCTGGAAAATTCTCAGACTACCATAGTCCTATTATGACTAAAACAAGTGGTAACGTGTTATATATGATAAAAACAACAATCTCCTGCATCTCTCGCTGACACTTCTTGTGCTTTGACAAGTCTCGAAATGTAATGTTCTGTTTCAGATGACAATGTAAACAATCACCTGACAGCACATTATTTTTCTGAGAGTGATATACACTGCTATAAAAGGTGAAGACGAGATAAACATGACAGAAGGCTTATGCAATCCTAACATTCAAGCACTCGGGAAAAATTAACTGTTAAAGGAAGGTAACCAACATTACCTGTTGTAACATAACAGCTTGCTGCTGCTGGAGGAGGGCTTGGAGCTGCTGTGGAGATAAAACTTGCTGTTGAAGGATCTGCTGCATCTGCTGAGGGGTGATCACCTGGGGAGTCATCATGGCCACTGAAACAGGCACCTGACGTAAAGAGAAGAAAACATTACTGACAGGCTCACTTTAAATTCGGTGATTTCTTATGGCTGTATAGACGCAATTCATATTGATTCTCTGCTATTCTGTTACAGACTTGACTCATGTAATGTGAAACTGAGATGTTCATGTCTAAAATAGCATCAAGAAGGATGCAAAGACGACTCAGAAGTCACAGCTACATGCAAGTGCAAGACTACCATCCTGGGGAAAGCAGTTTAAATATGCAATATATTGCTCCAATATAGAGATCTGTAATGTTCATTCTTACGGTCTTATTGTAATTCACAATAAATGGGTTTCCACTTTGTAATTTCTTTAAAATAATTTTGAAAAAAACACAAATAGCACTCACCCTTCCCAATTCTACTGTTGGCCCTCCTCCACTGCTCCAATCTCTGTGTATTCTCATTATGACCGCAAGGCACATCACTACTGCAGCCCATCAAAGTGATTGGCTGCAGCAGTGATGTACACTGTAATGGTGACATTGGTATTGCTGTGTGATTCACGCTAATGTACCAATCCCTGATGATGCTGCTGTATCAGTGAAACATGTTGAGGTGACATGAGCTGCATGTTTTAATTTAGATACAGGAAAGATATATATCTTTGTACCGCGTTAGCCAGTAGATAGAAAATTATTTAGAACTAGCTTAAGAGCCCGGCGTTGCCTGGGCATAGTAAATATCTGTGGTTAGTTATAGCATCTCACTTCTCTTATTTTCCCATCACCTCTCTCATTTAGCACCTCACTTCTCTCATTTTCCCCCTCACTCCTTTTATTTTCCCCCTCACTCCTCTCATTCCCCCCTCACTTCGCTCATTCCCCCTAACACTTGTCATTTCGACCTCACATCTGTAATTTTCTGATCACTCCACTATTTTCCCTCACTCCTCTGATTTTGCACTCACACCTTTTCATTTTCACCTCACACCTCATTTTCATCTCACAACTCTCATTTTTCCCCTTAGCATATACATGTTTGTCATTTCCCTTATATATAGTATACACCTGTATGTCATCTCCTGTATATAGTATATACCTGAATGTCATCTCCCTTGTATATAGTATATACCTGTATGTCATCTCCCCTGTAAATAGTATATACCTGCTGTATGTCATCTCCTCCTGTATATTTTATATACCTATGTGTCATCTCCTCCTGTATATAGTATATACCTGTATGTCATCTCTTCTGTATAAAGTATATACCTGTATGTCATCTCCTCCTATATATAGTTCATACCTGTATGTCATCTCCTGTATATAGTATATACCTGTATGTCATCTCCTCCTGTATATAGTATATACCTGTATGTCATTTCCTCCTTTATATAGTATATACCTGTATGTCATCTCCTCCTATATATAGTACATACCTGTATGCCATCTCCTGTATATAGTATATACCGGTATGTCATCTCCCCTGTATATAGTATATACCTGTATGTCATCTCCTCCTGTATATAGTATATACCTGTAAGTCATCTCCTCCTGTGTATAGTATATACCTGTGTGTCATCTCCCCTGTATATAGTATGTACCTGTATGTCATCTCCTCCTATATATAGTTTATACCTGCATGTCATCTCCTCCTGTATATAGTATATACCTGTAAGTCATCTCCTCCTGTATATAGTATATACATGTGTGTCATCTCCCCTGTATATAGTATGTACCTGTATGTCATCTCCTCCTGTATTAGACCTCGTTCACACATTAGTTGGTCAGTATTTTTACCTCAGTATTTATAAGTTAAATTGCCAGCCTGATAAATCCTCAGCCAACAGGAAGCCCTCCCTCCTGGCAGTATATATTAGCTCACACATACACAAAATAGACAGGTCATGTGACTGACAGCTGCCGTTTTTCCTATATGGTACATTTGTTGCTCTTGTAGTTTGTCTGCTTATTAATCAGATTTAAATTTTTGAAGGATAATACCAGACTTGTGTGTGTTTTAGGGCGAGTTTCATGTGTCAAGTTGTGTGTGTTGAGTTGCGTGTGGCGACATGCATGTAGTGACTTTTGTGAGATGAGTTTTGTGTGGCGACATGAATGTAGCAACTTTTTGTGTGTCGAGTTGCATGTGACAGGTTAGTGTAGCAAGTTGTGTGCAACAAGTTTTGCGCATGGCAAGTTTTGCATGTGGCGAGTTTTATGTGTGGTGCGTTTTGAGTATGTGCAAGTTTTGTGTGAGGCAACTTTTTCATGTGTTGCAACTTTTGTGCATGTGGCAATTTTTCCGCATGTGCAAGTTTTGCATGTGGCAAATTTTCCATGAGGTGAGTTTTGCATGTGTGGCGAATTTTGCGCGAGCCTTGTTTTGCATGTGGCGAGTATTGCATGTGGCGAATTTTGCGCTTGGCGATTTTTGAGCAGTGAGTTTTGTGTTTCGACTTTTATGTGGCGAGGTTGGTGTATGTGTGGTGAAATGTGTGCTGAGGGTGGTGTATGTGTTCAAGCACGTGGTAATGTTGGGCATTTTGTGTGTGTTCATATCCCCGTGTGTGGTGAGTATCCCATGTCAGGGCCCCACCTTAGCAACTGTATGGTATATACTCTTTGGTGCCATCGCTCTCATTCTTTAAGTCCCCCTTGTTCACATCTGGCAGCTGTCAATTTGCCTCCAACACTTTTCCTTTCACTTTTTCCCCATTATGTGATAGGGGCAAAATTGTTTGGTGAATTGGTTAAAATTTCACCTCACAACATAGCCTATGACACTCTCGGGGTCCAGACATGTGACTGTGCAAAATGTTGTGGCTGTAGCTGCGATGGTGCAGATGCCAATCCCGGACATACACACATACATACACACACACACACACACACACACACACACACACACACACACACAAACACACACAGACACACACACATTCAGCTTTATATATTAGATTGAGGGTCCTCAGTGGTTGATACCTTTTGCATCTTTTCAGTTAGCCATTAAAATGTATCAACCACTGAGGACTCTCACGTCTAAATAATGTTTTAATTTATACATTCAAAATTTGTCTTACTATCCATTGCTAGTACCCCACGGTGTGTTATCTCCAATACAAAAAGATAAGCAACTGCTACTCCACAAGTACTAAATGACTAAATAATGACAAATATGAATTATCTTAACTATTACCTCATTACATGAATGTTATAATCTAATGCAGTAAATAAAAGAAACCAAAGTTAAAAGGCTAACAAGCTCCATTAAGGTAATCAGAATATAGTAATATGTTTAAAAACAGAAAACGCGCGTCGGGTGTGGTGGGTGCCTGGATAATGTGACTCCCTAAGGTAGTGCTAGTCGTCTTGTATATTGTATCATGTTAATTTTTATATGACTCTTTGGCAATGCTGATACTTTACTGGAAGTGATTCATATTGTATTACTGTTATAGTGTTTGATGTTATATCCATTTATTGTATCTCATCTTTGGATAAACTTACAAGTGATCACATGTATCATGCAATGTGTTTGAAAATAGGAGTTTATTATTATAATAATATACTGTACATACCTTAAGAAATACAAAATGTTCTAAGATCATATTGCTATTATAGCTGTTTGACGCATGTGCTTACATATGTTGTACAGTATTACACTATTAAGTGATTTATATACTAACATCAATTACAACTACGTGATCACTACTTTGACTACTTTGATGAAATCCTTATTTGTCACATACTTACATATGTATATACTATCCATTCTCCAGGTTCACCCACCCATGGTTCCATCTGTGGTGTTTTTCTGTTTTTAAACATATTACTATACTCTTATTACCGTATTAAAGCTTATTAGCTTTTTAGCTTTGGTTTCTTGGCTTTTTTGTTGTTTTTTTTAATTCTGTCATTAATTGTATAGGTGTATGTATGTATAGGTGTATGTATGTATAGGTGTATGTATGGTGTATGTATGTATGTATCTAATGCAGTGTTTCCCAAACTCCAGTCCTCACGGACCCCACAGGTCATGTTCTCAGGATTTCCTTAGTATTGCACAGGTGGTGGAAGTTTCATCAAGCCCTCAGGAATTCTCTCACCTCTGCAGCACTATTAAAATCCTGAAAACATGACCTGTGGGGTCCGTGAGGACTAGAGTTTGGGAAACACTGATCTAATGCAATAAAGGTCAAATGTTATTAACCTGATAGAGAGGAGTAACATCTAGTGTGGTCTATGCCTTTAGTTTCTTGCTCACATCATTCTTGCTGAATGAAGCTGATGTGCAATACCAAACAAACCCGTACACAGGTGGGCTACTGTTTTTAAAAATTAAAGGGGTCTTCCCATCTCCAAAATCCTATCTCAATATGTGTTAGGTGTAATAATAGTAATAATGTTAACAAATGTCTAAACTTAAAAATGTAGTATAGTTGTTCTGATTCGCTATTTCTCTTTCCTCATGTGCAGGCATTGCAGGGCCTTAGGTATCCATGGTTACATCCACTGATAGTGACGGTTAGCTAGTTGCTTGTGGTCGTAACCATGGATACCCAAGGTCTTGCAATGCTTGCACATGTGGAATGAGACACAGTGAATCATAAAAACTATACTACATTTCTAATTTGAGGTATATGCAAATATTATTATTACCCCTTCTTCATATTGGGATAGGATCTTAGAGATGGGAATACCCCTTTAACAATAATTTTAAATTCCATACAACCCCTGTGTATATGAAATTGAAGACTTATCAAATTCTGTCTTCCTATGCAAATGGGAGGAGCATTGGAAGAGTCTGCAACATTTAGGCTTGCTTGTTATGTAGGCATTGTGCAGCCAGCAAATTAGATAACTACATTTATATGCAATTAGTTTTCTATCTAACCATTAAAATAGATAACAGCGCATTTTTGAATTTAATCATTGTATGAAATCATTAAAGTAAAAAGTGAGACCTCTAGTAAGATTCCAGCAGAGGAACATGTCAAAAACAGAATTTTAGATTTTTGCCCATTTTCACATATATTAATATTTATATTATTTTTACAAATGTATACATATATTCCAAGATTATTCAGCAGACTCATTGTTTATAATTAGGCATCATATACAGTAGAACTAAAAATCCTAGTAGCTTGAAATGTACATATGTGATTTGGTTATGTAAACCCTTTAATCCAAAGCTTTTAGTGTCTATAAAAAGGCGGCCATACAGAGTAGATAAACATCAGCAAGACAGACCGATTTCAGTGTGATCAGGCAACTATCCATTGAGTGTATGAGAGTGTTGTGACTTGAGCCTGTGTATTTGGAAATACATGCATCTTATACACATTTGCAGAACACTGGCTGAACCTGCTAATTTTGAACAGAATCCACAAGCCATCTAGTTTGCATGGAAGAAAGATTTGGCTTGAGAAAGATCAGAAAGATCTTACATGTTGGATGTTGGCTGAGCCAAGAGCGCATGTGTATGAAATGTTAGAATGAATATCTGTTAGGTGAACAGATGTGTAGTCTATGTTCACATGTTGCGTTTTGCTGCGTTTTTTTTTTCTGAAGGAAAAACCTGTTTGAAGATGCTACAAAAAAGCAGGTTTTGCTGCGTTTTTTTGCTACATATTTGCTGCATTTTTTCTGTGGTTTTTTTGTTGTCTGTTGTGCATGCTAATAAAATTTAGTGCCCCCCCAAAAGAATGATGCAACTTCCTTAAAGTTTTTTTGCTGCGTTTTTGCACTTACTCATTTCTATTGGTGAAAAAACGCTGAAAGAAGTGACATGCTGCAGTTTTCAAAAACAAAGCAGTTTTCCAAATCAGTCAGGAAACATTAACCGAAGTGTGTGCATGAATTTTTTTAAATCTCATAGCCTTTTCTAGCACTGCAAAACGCAATTTGCAAAAATGCATCATGCGAACATAGTCCTAATATGTAGTGATCCCCTGAATGATTTACATCTCTTAGCCAGCTTGATTACATGTGGGGATTCCCTAGCAACCAGGCAACCCCCACATGTACTTATGCTGGCTATCAGATGTAAATCATTCAGCTGCGGCAAGAAAAACTAAATCCCCGAGCACTAAAAAATACTCGGAGGTCACCCGAGCGTGCTCGGGAAATCTCGAGTAACGAGTATATTCGCTCATCACTAGGGTTGAGCGACTTTTATTTTTATAGGATCGGGTCGGGTTTCACGAAACCCGACTTTCTCAAAAGTCGGGTCGAGTGAAATCGGCCGATCCTATAAAAAAGTCGGGGTCGGAGTTGGCCGAAACACGAAACCCAATGCAGTGCAATGGGATACTATGGTTCCCAGGGTCTGAAGGAGAGGAAACTCTCCTTCAGGCCCTGGGATCCATATTTAAGTGTAAAATAAAGAATTAAAATACAAAATATTGATATACTCACCCTCTGACGCGCCCTAGTAGTAACCGGCATCTTCCGGTCCTAAGAATGGCGCTTGAAAGACCTTTCAAATGCTTCACGGCTTGTGATTGGTCGCGGCGGCCCACGTGACCGCTGAGCGACCAATCACAACAAGGCCCTTCACGCGCTAATTCTTAAGAAGGAAGGCTGCCGGAGAGAAGCAGGGTGCGTCCGAGGGTGAGTATATACCTAATAGGAATATACTCACCCTCGGCTTCTTTCCGGCAGCCTTCCTTCTTAAGAATTAGCGCGTGAAGGGCCTTAGATGATGTCACGGCTTTGTGATTGGTCGCGGCGGCCCACGTGACCGCTCAGCAACCAATCACAAGCCGTGACGTAATTCTCATGGCCTAAATTCCTAGAATGAGGAATTTAGGACCTGAGAATTACGTCACGGCTTGTTGTGATTGGTCGCTCAGCGGTCACGTGGGCCGCCGCGACCAATCACAAGCCGTGAAGCATTAGAAAGGTCTTTCAAGCGCCATTCTTAGGACCGGAAGATGCCGGTTACTACCAGGGTGCGTCAGAGGGTGAGTATATCAATATTTTTTATTTTAATTCTTTATTTTACACTTAAATGTGGATTCCGATACCAAGTTCCGATATCGCAAACATATTGGAACTCGGTATCGGAATTCCGATACCAGATTCAGAAGATCGCTGACCTTATGGCCGACCCCACACAGGGGTCGGGTCGGGTTTCATGAAACCCGACTTTGCCAAAAGTCGGCGACTTCTGAAAATGGTCGACCCGTTTCGCTCAACCCTACTCATCACTACTAATATGTAGTGCCACTTTTACTTCTATGGCACAGAAACATCAGGATTAGGCAGCTATGAAGCCAAGTGAGTATCACAAAAGCACACATTTATGATACCATAGGGAGGTCATGCTGTTTTCATTTTTTAAGAATAAAAATATGTCTATTGTAAACATAAAAGGACAATGGGATTTTATAATCTCCATATGTTCTGGTCATTTAATAAATTACACTAATTCTACTATATCTTCTCAAAAACAATGCTGGAATCAGAAGTCTGAAGTAACATAATATGATCTTCTGTGCAGGATGATATAGTCAAATAGCAAGCTGAATTGTGAAACTGGCGGATCAAGAAATGTTGATAACTTTTTTGAATTTATTTAAAAAATCTGTTTTAACCAGATAATGACCAAGCACTATAAATTTATGCCACTTGGTCTTAGGGCTTTATCACCACTCTATTAAGAATATGGTGGTGGAGTTAAAAAATCCTTCAATTTAGCAGGAACAATCTGGTTCCTGACTGTCAGCCAACCAGGGACCCAGAGCAGAAGTAGTTTATAACCACTTTTGTCTTTTTTTTTGCTTGGTACATAGTGCACCTTTCACAGCAAGAGACCGGTTGCCCCTGAAACTAGGGCTTCTATTGATGCCCCAGTTACAGTGGGTAATAAAGAAAAGTAAAAAGTGCTCAGTAGAGATTATTAGTGATCTATTGGGGAAGACAAATTATGAAAAAAACAAACATTTATAAATCATAAAAAAATAATAATAAGGCCCCTACACAAAAAAATAAAAAATAATGCTTTACTCATATAAAAAACATTTTGTACCTACATTTAAATTAAAAGTCCTACACATAGTTGCTATCCACACAATTGTAATAACCTGGAGAATTCATTCAACAGGTTATTTAGTGTGAAACATGAACAGTAAGAAAAATATTTGAATGAAAAATATTTTTTCTATATTTACATAGCAAAAATAAATTAAGCAGTAAATTGCATGAACCCCAAAATTGGCGCCAAAATATGATACAATTTGTCCGGCATAAAACAATAACAAAAAAAATGGACTATCATTAGGACCTATTCAGACCTGGTCACTTAAATAACTAAATATACACGGAAAAACTTGGCGCACTTTGCCTATACAAGTCCCACATCTTTTCAATTACAGACTCTAATTAATACAATTGTAATTTAATACAAACGCAACTGTCGAGCTGAAGAATCACTGTAAGTTGCAGGTCACATTCATGATACTTTTCCGGGAGGCTAATGGTCGCAGTATTTACACTATTGACTTCTACAGTAGTTTTACTCCATTTAAGACCAGTAAGCCAAGTACTGTACAATAGAATTACTATGGTGAGAAATTCACTACGCTTTCTATTCAACTTAGTGCTAAATACAGACATTTTATCCGCAGACACTAAATCATCATGTCTGCTTTTACAAACTGCATGAAAAGCTTGTTATAGATGATGGCTGATATTTGGAAAACAAGACAGTAATAAAAGTCCAACTTACAATTGGTTGCCTAGCAATGGTTGTGCGCGATAATGCCAAAAATGAAGCCTCTGTTTACAGCACTGTTTGTTCATATCCCAGTCAGATGAGAGAACACAGCAGAGTGCTGGACACATCTGTTCCACTTATTTACTAGACTCAGTGCTGCCCTTACTCACATGACAGGCAGAGAGATAGACGGGATTGTTTGGACGCATTTGCTTTGACCTTTACTAATTACAGTTAAAAACTTAGGATTTCAAAACACTTGCAGACACTTCTAAAATTACCAAAAGGTGTTAGACATGTTTAATAATCTTCCTGTGGACAGAAAGAAAATAACATAAAAATGAATATTTTAACACACTTAGCTACACTATGTAGTAATTCAAGATGGATTGACAGCTCAAATTGGGCCCTATAAAGTGTAATAGAAATAATCCACCCTGAATTTTAAATTAATTTCATTGGATACACATCTCAACCCAACTGAAAATCTGTAGTGCATAAACAAATGACCCCAAACTTCCAGAAACGTAAGGCCTCGTCTCACTGAGCGAGATCGCTAGCGACCTCAGTAGCGATCTCGCTATGTGTGACACGTAGCAGCGACCAGGCCCCTGCTGTGAGATCGCTGGTCGTGTCGGAATGGCCTGGACCGTTTTTTGATCGCTGAGGTCCCGCTGGGTAGCACACATCGCTGTGTTTGACACCTTACCAACGACCTCGTTGATGACTCAGACACTGAATCGTCATAATAGCTCCCATGTGACATCGTTGTACAGGTCGCTACAGGTCGCTGGTGAGATGTCAAACAGTGAGATCGCAGCTGCGATCGTTGGGAAGATCTCACTGTTTGACATCTCACCAGCGACCACATAGCGACGCAGCAACGATCCCTGACAGGTCGTATCGTTGTCGGGATCGCTTTAGTGTCGCTTAGTGAGACGGGGCCTTTAGGTGACTTCTAAACAGTAGGGGACCAAAATCCCTCCAGAATGATGTGAGATTGATAAAATCTATACAAAAGTGATTACTTAATTTATTGCTGCACACATTTACAAGGTGTAAGGTGTCCTTAAATTTTCAAACACCGCTTTTGCATTTTTGGCCTAATTTTTTGTTAATTAAATAATGACATGGTAATTTGTTACATGTCGTTTTTTCATTTGATGCTGTATTTGTCAAATTTTAAGACATTCTAAGGACCTGTTTTTTTTGCTATGCACTGATGAATAAAACTATACAACCTGCTATTGGGAAAATCAGTGTTATAGCACCCAAAAGAAAATGTATATATATATATATATATATATATATATATATATATATATATATATAGGGGTTGGACAAAATAACAAAATAATGGAAACACCTGGAAATATCAACAAAAGTTAGTTTAATCTGGTGTAGGTCCACCTTTTGCGGCGATTACAGCCTCAATTCTCCGAGGTATGGATTCATACAAGGTGTGAATTGTTTCAAACGGAATTTTAGCCCATTCTGCAGTTAAAACACCCTCCAGTTATTTGAGCGACGATTGCGGCGGAAATTGACGTCTAACTTGAATCTCTAAAATCGACTATAAATGCTGAATAATGTTGAGGTCTGGGGATTGTGGGGGCCAGATGAGATGCTCAACTTCATTAGAATGTTCCTCGTGCCATGCTTTAACGATTCTAGGTGTATGAATTGGTGCATTATCATCCTGAAAGATGGCGTTCCCCTCCGGGAACAGTGCTTGAACCATTGGATGTACTTGGTCACCCAAAATGCCTAAATGATCTAGGCTGCTAATTCTTCCATGAAGGGATATAATTGGCCCGGCAGATCTCCATGAAATAGCACCCCAGATCATCACAGAACCTCCGCCATGTTTTACGGTTGGAAGAAGGCAGTCTGGATGGAATGCTTCTTTCGGCTGTCTCCAAATATATACTCAGCCAGAGGTCGGAAATAGGGTAAACGATGATTCGTCTGAGAATATCACGTTTCCACTGCTCGAGGGACCAATTCTGGAGGTTTCTAGTGCAGCTCCCGACTAACAGTTTTCGAGGAAACTGGCTTCTGTAGGTGTTCATTGAGCTCAGCAGTGATTTTCAGAGCCGTAGTCTTGCAATCCTCTCTCACAATTTGCTTTAGAGTCTGACGGTTTCTCTCAGTCAACTTCAACTTTTGGCCGGACCTGTGCTTTGCTGCGGACATTATTCCTTCTCTTTCAAACGCATTCATTACTTTGGAGACAGTACCTCTTGACACGCCAAGCATTCGGGCACTTTCTGTTAGACTAGCGCCTGCCATACGAGCACCAACAATTTTGCCTCTTTGAAAATCCGAGAGGTCTGTTATTAGTATCAGGTTGTCATCAATGTTCTTACAATTATGCTAAACAAACAGTTAATTTACATACACATATCACATAATACAAATAATCAACTACAAAACATTACCATATGTCACGGTTTGCATATTTATCACATGTTCAAAGATTATGATGCCAAAACGTTAGGTGTTTCCATTATTTTGTCCAACCCCTGTATATATACGGTATATATATATATATATATAGGAAAAGAAAAGCGATATCTCATGCATGTGGGTTTACTTTAGTACAGTGATTAGAAAGAACTTATTTTAAATGACTATTTGTTGTAATCCCATAATGAGCAGTTTGATACATAATTTAAGTTGTAATCCTATAGAAGTGATATTTAGTTGTAAAAATAAGTTTATTTATTTATTTATTTGTCTTCAAGATACTTTATCATCTACCCACCGAGTTGGAGATAAGTATCTGATTGCTGGGATTCCCACAGATAACAAATTTGTCATTCAAGCATCTGTGGTGCTGGTCCATTCAAAGTTTAGTGAAGTGACAGAATCATCCATTTGCAGTGTCTCGCTATATTCAGAAACCCTTTGTATGTCATTGTAGCTGGTTAAATACTTAGCATTGGCTAAATCACCAAAGTTGCAAGTGACTATAAATTTGAACTATATGTATTCAGTGGGGGAAATAAGTATTTGATCCCTTGCTGATTTTGTAAGTTTACCCACTGACAAAGACATGAACAGTCTATAATTTTAAGGGTAGGTTAATTTTAACATTGAGACACAAAATATCAAAAATAAAATCCAGAAAACCACATTGTATAAATTATATAAATGTATTTGCCTTTTGCAGTGAGAAATACAGTAAGTATTTGATCCCCTACCAACCATTAAGAGTTCTGGCTCTTATACACCAGCTAGACACTGATAATCAACTCGTTACCTGCATTAAAGACAGCTGTCTTACATAGTAACTTTCATAAAAGACTCCTGTCCACAGACTCAATTTGTCAGACTCTAACCTCTACAACATAGGCAAGACCAAAGAGCTTTCTAAGGATGTCAGGGACAAGATCATAGACCTGCACAAAGCTGGAATGGGCTACAAAACCATAAGTAAGATGCTGGGTGAGAAGGAGGCAACTGTTGGTGCAATAGTAAGAAAATGGAAGAAATACAAAGTGACTGTCAATCGACATCGATCTGAGGCATCATGCAA